>NW_020172364.1:3612652-3616035 GCF_003031525.2 Neophocaena asiaeorientalis asiaeorientalis
AGGGTAGGGGGTTGGGAGCCGCACAATGAAGGGACACTTGGTGTGTGCGCTCCAGGCTAAAGATTTCAAGGGGCGTCTGGAACTCAGCAATCGGGGTGCATAAGGTACTCTGTTGGATGTGCCCTGTGCAGCACAGGACATATACCTCCCTTCACGTGTGATCAGATCTGTACTCCCCTGCATGCACGCTATGTCCCCAAGTCACCTCCCTTACCCAGGTTCTCACGTCCTGTTACAAGATCCTCCCTGGCCCCATCTCCCAACTCACACACCATAAGAGCTTCCCACGACTGAAAAGAGGTGGGGGAAGGGATGCCGAGAAGGAAGGACAAAAGCCATCCCCCTTCCTGGAAGGCTCCTCCCCCCCAGTGCATTCCCACCTGGGCCGCCTAACCCTGCTAACCTGTGTCTGTCTCACTGGGGGCTGGGATGAGTCCTCAGACCCAGGAGCAGTTGGGTAAAGAGGGATGGGGATAGCATAGGAAGGATGAGGGTACTCCGGAGGGGTCTGGCTTTCCTGCGGCCAGGTGAGGAATGAGAGGTAGTAAGGTCTTAATCTGGTTAGAGTCTTCGTTAATTAATTACACATTCCTGGGGGCAGAAAATTAGATCTCCCAAGTTAGTGCTTAAAAAGGGAAGCCAGTGGGATGGGGGCTGGGGGGAAGCGTTAGCCCTGGGGTACCGGCAGCTTCCCCTCACCTCCCTCATCCCATCTGCCCCAGAGAGGGAGTTGCAGCCCCAAATGACACATTTCGTGCCTCTCTCTGTGCCTGAACACAGAGAGTAGGGATAAGTAGAGAGAGTAAGCTGCTCTAGACTGTGCTCAGCCCCTGACAGTATCCCCCTCCTCCAGGATGGCCCCAGGGAGAGGTCCCTGGACAGCAGCTGTTGGATCTAAGTCTGGGTGGCCAGACCCTGGATTAGAACCCGGAGATCTGGGGTGACTGGGGTAGTGCAGTGGGAATGGCTGCAGATTTAGAGTATAGGCAGACCTGGGGTCAAAGCCCAGCTTCCTAGTCTTTGACCTTGGGCAGGTTGACCTCTCTGTGCCTGGATGTCCTCATCTATAAAAAGGTGTAGTAATCATTTCTACCTCATGAGACCGTTGCAAACATTAAATCAGTTAATACATGTAAAGTGTGTGCTGGGATCATAGTAAGTACTCAAAAATGTCAGCTACCATTTTTATTAGTATGACATTTGAATAAAATATAAGAACAGATAGGAAAATGCTGAGTAGTGCTTGGTGGCATAGCAGGGGGGAAACCAAGGCACGGGGGGAAATCCACCAACCCTGTTTCAGCCACGGGGATGCTGGACATTATGCTGCAGGCTTAGCCCAGGCACTGGCCTACTTCCTGGGATAGGGCTGCTGGGGCCTGGGTGGTTTGATGGCAGTGAGGGTGAGGGTGACGAAGCTCATTAAGGGGTAGAGAATGCAGCAACTTGCCAAGGAACCGAGGGACCGTGGTTTCTGCATTTCTCCTCTTAGTGCCCTGATCCTGGGTCTGTTTGGGGGTGGGGGAGGGGATTCCTTCCCTCCAATATTCATTCATTTTTCAAATATTTACTGGATATTTGCTATGTGTCGGGCATTGTGTTGGGCACTAGGATATTGTGATGAACAAGAGCAAAGACAGATGCTGCTTCAAAGAGCTTAGTCTAATAGGAACATAGATGCTCTTCAAATAATCATGCAAAGAAATGTATATAATTACAAGGCAAAGTAAATGTTATGGGTGCAGGATAAAATCACAGCTTTAGTGACCTGAGCCAGTCTAGGACAAGGCCAGGGGTCCTCTAACCAGTTATCTGATGCCCAGCAGAGGAAGCTGGGACCCCCATTACTATCCAGGTCCCTTTATTTAGCCTTTTGGTATCTGACCCTGAGTGTATCTTCCCTCCCTTCCTCCTTCCCTCCCTCCCTTCCTCCCTCCATTTATTCAACATACCTTCATTGGGCTCTTCCATATGCCAGTCCGAGTGTATGGAGCTGAGGGTGTGGGGATGAACCGATTACAGCTCCCACTTCCTCAAGGTACACACAGCTCAGAGGGGGACACTGATATATAAATCAACTAATACAATGTGGTGAGGTAAGTGCTACAGCTAGGTAAGCACCAGGGGCTGGAAGGAAGGGACCTGGGCTGGGAATTCCATCAAAGAAGGTTGCCACAGAAGGTGAGTTGAATTAAGCCTTGGAGGCTGTTTGCAGTTGGCAAGAGGGGAGAAGGGAGCAGTATCTGCAAAGGTCCTGTGCCAGGTAAGAGCAGGGCAGTCCAGGGGCACACAGGACATTCCAACTCAGGATGAGGAAGGAACAGGGTCATGGACAAATGACATTGACCAAGACTTCCCCTCTCCCATAATTCCTCCCCAGCTGGGCCTTCCACTTCTCACAGCCCAGAAGACTAGTCTTGGGCACCTGGTCCCAGCAGTTCTACAACTCTACTTGGGCACCCTCTCCATTGCTACTTCTGTAGCCCTCTGCTCTACCTGTTCCCTGCTGCAAGGCACATTTGTCTACAAGCGTTTCTGAGCACCTGATGCCTTCTGTCCCCATTCTACAGAAGAGCTCAGAGAGATGACATGGCTTGGCTGAGGTCACAGAGCCAGTCAATGGCAAAGCCAAGATCTGAATCAGACCTAACCTACCCACGATTCTGTGTTCTTCCCACTACAGGATAGCTTGGAAAGGAGCCTAAGGAAACCTAGAAGTGTTTCACCTGGGCCACTTCAGAGTGACACTCTCCCCCCAAGGGGGGGGGGGGGCTCTGCACACATGGGCAAGGGCTGCCTCAGCTTTCCTTCTTCAGAGAATGGAGTGGAGAGGGAGGAGGAGAGCTGGGCCCCCAGGTGCTGAAGGCCCTTGTCAGGAGTACAGTCCAGGAATGGTACGGGGTTCCACCTTGGGGGAGGGGGCGGTCTGACAGGCAAGCAGCTCTGTCCCTCCGCTTTGCCTCTCTGCCCTTCTCTGTTTCTCATTAATTATTCCTGTCTCATGGAGCAGGAATGAAAACAGACTTGGGCTCTGGCTGGAGGCCGGCTGTGACATCAGCCCGGAGGTGGCTGCCCTGACCCTGACTATTGGGGGCTGGGGAAGACCCCCTTCCCTGCTTTGTCGTGGCCTGATAGGGAGAAGGAGAAAGGCAGGAGACAACTCTCCCTGGACCCGTCTTCCTTCCCTGGGCGTTGAACTTGGGGCGAGAGAGAGAGGTGGTATTTGCCTGAGGGGATCAGGAAAGGAGTGTCTGCAGGAATGTGGGGGACACTGGAGCCTGCTTTCTCCAGACACCCTGCCAATCCTTCCCCTCAGCCACCCCCAGGCATTGTTCTCCCACCATCCTCTCCACTTACTTTTTTTTTTTTTTTTTTTTTTTTTT
>NW_020172364.1:3616241-3621931 GCF_003031525.2 Neophocaena asiaeorientalis asiaeorientalis
TGTCCCCTGCATCGGCAGGCGGACTCTCAAGCACTGCACCACCAGGGAAACCCTCCACTTACTTTTGAAGCCACCTTTGAACTCTTCCGTTGTACTACCTTCCTCCCATCCTCACCTCCCTTGACTTTTCTGAGCCTCAGATTCACAGTTAAGCTTCTTCTGGGACTTGGTACCTGGCCAACCTCTCTTCCTGGCTCCAACCTCTTGGCTTTCACACCCAGATGCTGACCTCTCACCTCCGGTGACCTCCTCTTTCATTTCTAATTGGCCTCCATTTAGTGCAGCACATTGGGCTACACTGCAATCCTGGTTATCACTTAGCCATCTCCTCCAGATTGCAAGTCTGATACCCCTGGCTCCCACCACTTCCTCCTGTCTGCCTAGTTTCAAAATCTCTGGTCCCCAAACCCCTTTTTCTCTTCACCTGGGGGCCTTTTGAGGTGCACTTCTCTCCCTGCCCAACCTGGACTATTCCCACTCCCAAACATTCCCACCATGATCTCTCTGAGCAATCCTTTTCTTGTTTCTTGTTTCTTGTTTCTAATTTTCAATAAAATTCCCTCTGCAGCAGCTGTGCAGACTTTACACTACTCGAGCCCCCACTTGCACCTTCTTCCATTATCATCTCCTATTTTACTAAAAGAATGCATCCTCTCAACAAACACTTAGACTTCCTCTTTGCCAGGCATGGAGCCTCAGGCCATGTAGATAAGTGAGCTGCTCTCAAGAAGCCTCCAGTCCAGGGGAGGAGAAAGACAAGTGACAGGGTGATATAGGAATATTCCAGGTGTCACTGATGGATTTTGAAGAGAGTGACATCTTGAGCACACTGTTTTGGGAAGTGGAGTGAGGCAGGTGTGGGATGGATTGGAGGACACTGAGATAGAGGCAGGTAGGCAGGGGAGGAGGCCACGGTCTGGGGGAAGGGTAATAAGGTCCTGGATGGAGATGCGGTGAGGAAGAGGTGCTGTAGAGATGGTGAGGAGAAGACAGGGTGTGAGGGATCTTGCAAAGGTAAGTAGCAACATGCTTAGTGACTGACTGGATGTGGGAGGGGAAATATAGTAGATGTCTGGGCCCGGGTGATTCTGAGGACTGGGCAATTGGGTGTCCTTTGGCACCTTTTATGGATTCAGGAGTGCAGGAAGAAGAACAGGATGTGTGAAGGAGAAAAGTAGGCTCAGTTTGAAGCTTTCAAGGAGGGATGGCCAGTAAGCCATTCAATATACCGATCTGGAGCTCAGGAGTGAGGTCTGAGCTGGAGTATCAGGCATAGGATGGAGTCCAGGGATGAAGTTCAGATGGTGGGTAGGATTGCCCAAGAGAGTTTATAGAGAAGAGAAGAGGCTGAGGTGGGTATGTGGGGAATGTCCCCCTCATTACTCCTAGGCATCCTTCATGCCTCTCTGAGAGCTCTTATCACATGCATTATAAGTGTTCCTGCTTGTCTTCTCTGCCTGGATGTGTGCTCCTTGAAGGAGGCACCATGTCCTTATGAAGCATATTTCCCAGGAAGATGTACGTGGGTCTGGCACAAGATAGAAGCACGTTAATGCCTGAGGGATGGATGGATGATAATAGCAATGTGTTAAGGGCTTACTATGTGCCAGGCACCATTTTAAGTGCTTTACATTTAGTAATTCATTTAGTCTCCGGGACAACTCTACATTTCCAACTCTCAGTGGTAATGTACTCTTGCCATTTCCATTTTACACATGGGAAAACTTGGCTAAGAAAAGTTAAATAACTTGTCCAAGGTCACAGAACTAGTAAATGGAAGAGCCAAGATTTGAATCCAGGTAGGCTAGCTCTAGAGTTGATTCTTTTTACTCCCACAGTATTCTGCTTCTCAAATAAAATCTTAGAATAAGAACAACTACTCTGATTACCATTATTGAATGCTTACTGTGCCAGGCACTGTGTTAAGAACTTGATTAAGTTATTTAATTTATTTCTATATAAATGAGTTAACAGATAAACGTATTGATGGATGGAGTAAAATATGTATGTATGTTTGTATGTATATATGAACAAGTGGATGAATGATGGATTAATGAATGAATGAGTAGGTGAGAAAGTAAATCACAGGATGGATAGAGGGATAGATGGATAAATAAGTGAATGTCTGTATGAATAAATAGTTGAATAAATGGATGACGGGTAGGTGAATGGATAGATGAATGGATATATGGATGGATGAATAGTAGATGAATGAAAGAATAGGCAACTTGGTGTATGGATGAGAGAATGCATGGATGGATGAATATGAGAAGAGATGGAAGAATAGGTGAATAGATGGTTGGATAGAAAGATAGATGGAGGGATGGAAAGATGAATGGATACACAAGCATAGATGAGAAGATTTTTAGGCAGATGAATGGATGAATGGATGGATGAGTAGATAAATGAATGGGTGGATGGAAAGATGGATGAATGGTAGGATGAATGGATAAGACAATGGGTATATGGATGAAAGGATACATGAATGAACAGCTAATTAGATGATCAGATGACTGGATGATTGGATGAATGGATGGTTGGATGGATGAGTGGATGTTTAGATGGTTGGCTGGATAAAGGAATGAATTCCTGTATTTAGGGCTATAAAAGAGAATAAGAAAACCCACAAATTATAGCCTCTATCCTTTTCCCTAGATATATCTATGACTTCTCTTGGCCGTTTCTTCCACATTGTGTATGGAATCTGTCCTGTCTTACCCACCCCACACAAACCCACAACCAGACACCAAAGCTTGGTCCTAAACACCTCCCCACCCCCCAGTACAGAGACATCCTGGAACGGATTCCAGCAACCCTGATTCCTTTCCTCATCTTCTGCTTTGATGGCCTGGGAAAGCTCCTTCCAAATAACCAGCCTAGGAAGAAGGTGAGTGGTAGAGGAGGGGCTCCTCCCTCTGTCCCCTGTGTGGTCTCTTTAATAGGCCTAACCCCAGAGCCCCAGGACACAAGCAGATGCTAGGGTTGGAAGGTTGTTATTAAAGTAGGAAACAGGCATCACAGAAGGTGTTAGGGGCACAGTGTTAAGGGGAGAGGGGTGTTCTCTGGGGCTGGCAGGACAGCCATGTCTCTTCTCAGGTAGAGAAGGGGTTTTAGGAAGTAGCGGTCAGGCAGACTGGAAGGAATGAGGCCTTGCTGAGTTAGAAGGCAGGACCCATCTCTGAAGGCATCCAGTTATAAGTCCTTAGCTCTACCGCAGGGGAACTAATAGCATCCACCTCACATGGTCACTGAGAAAATGAAAAAATGAAACAAGATGATGAAAAGAAAGTGTGCGGCACATAGTAGACCATTAACAAATGCTTTCAAGAGGTAATAAAGTGTGAAGGTTTCATTTTTTACTTGAGGGTAGGGGTAGATAGCTAAGGCTCTCTGCTCTGCGTCCATTTAGGAAGAAGTGTAGGTTTGAGGAGACAATGATGTCATGGGTCTAGGGTCCCCATGGCCCCTGGGGACCAGCACAGCCTCATGGGAACCTCCTGGAGAAGCCGTTCCCCTGCCTTCTGCCCCTTGGCAATTTCTAAGGCCTGGGCAGAAAGAAGTGGCATCGGGGTGCAGGTGGGACCGGAATCTAGCAGTGGAACCCCTGTGGAGGCCAGACCCACCCACAGCCCCTGCTCCTGTCTCTCTGGGCCAGGCACCAGCAGGCAGGGCACCCCGCTCAGTGCTGAACAAAAAAGAGTGGCTTGTTGTGGAGGATGAGTCATGGAGACCCTAGAATGGCCCTGGGAGAAAAGAGGGGCAGAGGGTTCCTCCTCTTATCCAGGAATGAGCCTTCTCCCACAGTGTGTGAGCAGGTGGGGAGCGTGTGGATTAAAGGAAGCCAGAAACTGGGATTTGTACCTTTTCCCCTTCCCACTGCTCTTACTTTCACCTCTCTTGTCTCATTTTATCTCTACCATGTTGATATGTTTTCAGGTGGAAGAACAGAGGCTGGGCATCTTGCCTTGGGTTTCACGGAGATCTCTAATACTGAATAGCTGGACTTTTGACTCTGCTGGGGGCACTTTCTCCTCCTAAACTGGGCTTGTGCTGGGCTTGAACACAGAATGTATGAAGGGAGGAGAAGGGAATGACTGTGTCTTGTACTAGACTTTTTTTTTTTTAATGTATTTTCATCCCCACAGCAACCCTATGAGGTTATAAGGAACTTGTTATTGCCCCATTTTACAGATAAGGAAACTGCCTTATCTGAAGGCACGTGCCTACTGAAGGTTACAGCCTGTATTTTAACCCAGGGTATCTGACACTTGGCAAAAGTGGTACCTTAGAGAGGGGGCCTTGAAGACAGGGACCCCCACAAGGGTTGGGAGAGGAGGCAAGAAGCTCCAGCAGCACAGGGAGGAGTGGGGTGCTTTTCTGTTTGACTCAGTGCCAGAGCTCTGGCTTCACATGCCACTCTGTGCAGGGAGCCTAGTTCTTCTGTGTGTGCAAAACGAAGTTGCTGGGGCTTCCCTGGTGGCACAGTGGTTAAAAATCCGCCTGCCAATGCAGGGGACACGGGTTCGAGCCCTGGTCCGGGAAGATCCCACATGCCGTGGAGCAACTAAGCCCGTGCGCCACAACTACTGAGCCTGCGCTCTAGAGCCCACAAGCCACAACTACTGAAGCCCGTGCGCCTAGAGCCCATGCTCTGCAACAAGAGAAGCCACCACAATGAGAAGCCCTCGCGCCGCAACGAAGAGTAGCCCTCACTCGCTGCAATTAGAGAAAGGCTGCGCGCAGCAACAAAGACCAAACACAGCCAAAAATAAATAAATAAATAAGTAAATAAAACGAAGTCGCTGAATCTGTGCCAACCCAGCCCCCACCCGAGGGCTCAGGAAATGACACACCTGCACTGCCGAACAGATTGTTGGACCCATCTCTAGGATCACCTCCCAGGAGAGGAGTTTGCAGATGGTGGCTCAGCGGGCCCTAAGAGGGAGGAGGGCCAGGTGTCCTGGGCTGAAGAATGCCCTCCAGGCTGACCCAGACCCAGCAGTGTGGGGTGGCGGACACTGGCCAGGGCTCAAGTCCTGCTGTGTGATCTTAGACGAGTTACTAAATATCTCTGGGCTTCATACTCCTTGTTTGTAAACAAAGGTAGAAATTTTCTTCTGCCTACCTTCTGCGCATAGGGCCTGGAGGGAGAGAGACCATCTACACCGTGCAGGTCTGACTTTGGGTCAGAACACAGTCTTAGGAAAGAGGTGGGGGAACGGATCTCTGCCTGATCTTTCTGTTGGTAAGGAGTGTTAGGAAGCATGAGACAGCACCCCGGGGGCTGCCTGTAATTTTTTCACAAGTCTGGCTGTGCACAGGGACAGCTTCCTCTTGATACCCTTGCTGTGGTATCTGAACAGAGTTTTCCTGCTCCAGGGGACTAAAGAATGTGTTGGAGGCAGGCGGGGGCGGCTAGTAGGATAGGGATTTGCTCTAGTCTGGCAGCTCAACTCTATTGAGGGCAGAGCTGGGCTCTGGGCTCAGCTCTAGAACATCATCTGCTCCTGTGGCAGGTGGGGTGACTGAGGCCCCAGAAAGGACAGATAGCAGAGCCCAAGCTCCCACATTCTCAGACCTGAGACAGAGCTCTGAGGAGCCAGCCTGCAGGGCCTCTCTTTTGGGGTCGCAAGTTGTGTGGAGGCCGGGAGTGCCTGGGGGGGGGCCGGGGGTGGTGGTGGGCGGTGTCA
>NW_020172364.1:3621987-3630742 GCF_003031525.2 Neophocaena asiaeorientalis asiaeorientalis
CGGTGTCACTTTGAGTGTCGGGGGTGGAGGGTCATCCATTCTCCTTCCACACCAGCCATGGCTGAGGCAGCAGCCCAGGCAGAGGCAGGCTGGGGGAGGGGAGGGCAGAGCTTTGCAAAGGAGGAGGGAATTCTGGTTGGAAATCATTCAAATGAGGCGATGAAACCAGAACCCTGTCTCAGAACAAATTGGCCAGATTTGGCCTGAGGGGAAGGGGGGTTACTAGGGGGGTGGAGGAGGTTGGGCCCTGGCTGAGGGGGGAGGGGCTGGACAGGACTCCCACGTGTGTTCCCAGGAGGAGCCCAGGCCTGGGCTGTCATGGGTAGAAGTGGGCAGCCATCCCCTGGGCTGCCTGCTGTGCTACAGGAGGGAGAAGCCAGGTGCCCAGGCACCCATGTGCCCTTCCTGAAGGGGACGGGGCTAGGCCATCGTTGACTCCCTAGGACTGCCCAGCTGTGACCCTGCCCCATCCCTCCCCCTGTCTCTGTTCCTGTTCTACTTCTGAAGCAGAGGAGCCCCTGTGACTCCCCATCTTACCAAGTATTCATTCAAAATTTCCGTTTCCCTTTTAAGTCTCTGGCTCTGTACTAAGCCTGAGGGTACAAGGATGAACTTGGCTGAGGGCCCTCAGCGGACTGGGGAGGAGTTGATTGCCAAGGCTCTGAGGTGTGACTTGAAGATGGATCCTCATTCCCTGTCCTAGCTGCGGAGGTGTCTTGGGGCTGGCCCTCACGGGGCAGAGGGGAGGGCCTCTCCTCCCCAGTTAGCGCCAGGACTAGGTCTTGCCCTGAAATAAGGGGAGGGGTGAGCAATGGGGGGTTCACTGCGGGGCCAGGCAGGGGCACACACAGCAGAGGAAAACCAAGGCCTTCAGAGACTCATCAAAGGAGCTGCTGTGTGAAAGAGGCAACCTTGAAGGGGTCACCGGGTTCACACCGCCTGGAGAGGCATTAAGGCCTCTTCTGATGGGGGTGGGGTGGGGGAGCGGCTAGGGGACGGGCTAAGGGAGGGAGTGGCCAGCGGGACAGCAGGTCGCTCGCTCCTCCAGCGCCAGCTTCCTGTCCTGCTGGCTGGCCAGCTGTGGGCGGAGCTCCAGGGAGCACTTTTCCTTTTTTTGTTTTTTAACATATTTATTTTTGGCTGCCTCGGGTCTTCGTTGCTGCGCGCGGGCTTTCTCTAGTTGTGGCGAGCGGGGGCTACTCTTCTCGTTGCGGTGCGCGGGCTTCTCATCGCGGTGGCTTCTCTTGTGGAGCACAGGCTCTAGGCACACGGGCTTCAGTAGTCGTGGCGCGCGGGCTTAGTTGCTCTGCGGCATGCGGGGTCTTCCCGGACCAGGGCTCGAACCCGTGTCCCCTGCATTGGCAGGCAGATTCTTAACCACTGTGCCACCAGGGAAGCCCGAGGAAGTACTTTTCTAGGGAGAAGTTCTGTCAGTCTGCCTGTCGTGGTCTGGGTGTCTGGACCCCTTCTCCAGCAGGAAACAATGTTCCTCAGCCACCCCACTCCCATACCTCCTGGTCTAAATTCAAGGGCCAGAATCAAGTCTGGGATCGGGATGGAAGAAGGACACAGACCCAGGCCACGACTCCAGCCCCCTTTCGGCCCTGACCCTTTCCTACCCTGATCCCTGCCCTGGGCTCTGCCTGCTGGCTGCTCCTCTGACACTATCCCCATCGTGCAGGCTTCTGCCTTTGTCATACCTTTTGTCCTCTATCTCCTTCCTCCCTGTGACTCAAGTCCCACCCTGTGGAGAGGAAACCAGAGACTGATCGGACCCCCCCTTCCCACTCCCACCTGAGCCCACTAACCTTCTGGAGACCTTACTCCCCACCCACCTCCAGTGTGGGTGTGTTGGACACCTCTCTGCCCTGCCTGGCCCCTCCCAGAGCCAACAGAGGCTCCCAGACTCCTTTCTGCTTTGCCCTCAGTGTAGATTCTCAGGGTCTTCACGGACCTGCCCCGTCAGAGTGCAGGACGTGTTCACCACTCTTGACACGCGCCACCCGACCTCAGCGAGCTCTCAGAATTCTGTTTTCCCCCCAGCCCAGTGTGGACTTCCAGAGTCCTCCTCTGTGTACTCCCCAGTGGCAGCCCTTGAAGAAAGGCACTTCTGAGGGAATGAAGGGGGGCGGAGGGCAGCCACAGCTCAGGATGGGAGGGGCCTCGGCTTCTGGCCCCTCCTTGGGGACCTGGCTGGGCCCAGACCTCTCTTCTCAACTCCCCCTCTCAACTGAGGGGGCCCGTGCAGCGGCGGTGCGTGAGCTAGAGGGGGATGGGAGGGGCAGGGGAGGTAGGGGAACCGGTCTTGTGTTGTTCTTGGCCTGGAGCCCCCAGCCCCAGGGAAATCCTGACTCTGTGGAAAACTGAGCAGGCAGTCGGGCGGGGGGAGGAGTTGGAAGAGGAAGAGGAGGAGAAGGGGGAGGAGGACCAAGGGCTCAGGGTGAGGGGGGGTTAGGGGCTCGTCTCATAAATCAATCCCACCAGCTCTCAGGCCTGACAAAAACCAGAGACCCAGGGTCCCTTGGGGGCTGGGGCCAGGGAGGGGGGAGCAAGCCATCCGCTGGGGTGGATGGTGGGGGAGGAAAGGCTGAAATGAGGGGCAGTATCTTGCTCAGAGGGCCCTGTCTCAAGACCCCCCAAACAACAGGTGTGTGCGCTGGGGGGTGGTCTAAGAAAACGACTTACAACCACAGAAGCTGAACCAGGGTGGATGTGACAGATTGATGGGGGCGGGAGTTTCCCTCTGGTCAGCAGTTCAGAACACTTTTATTGCCCTGAAGGCTGGCCTGGTTCAACTCCTGAGGAACTGTGTGATCGCAGACAAGTGTTTCACCTCTCCAGGCCCCTCATTCTCCGCAGATGTGAGAGGGTGTGTGATGGGCATGGCAAGGGGTCTGGCAACCCCTGATACTACGCTCCGGCCCTTCTCGGTGCTGTAGAGCAGAGGAAAGAATACTGCTCTGGACAACAGTTAAGAATCAAGGTTCTGCTGTTTAATAACCAGCCTTGGGCTGGACACAACCTCTCAGATCCTCAGTCTCTGTATCTATCAAATGGGCATAATAATGCTCCCTGGCAGGGCTGTTATGCCAGTGAGTGAGACAATGTATGTTAAGTGCTTGGCATGGCAGATTCTTAGTTAAAAGCCGTTGTTTATTTTGTGTCCACCTCTTGGGTGTCTGCAAGTCTTAGCCTTCCAAGGATCGCCTCTTCCCTTTAATGCTCAAGTATTCATAATAATCGAGTGGCCCAAGCTCCCAAACCAGCAACACAGGAAACCCTCACAACCCACCCCGTCAGTATTTCCAAGGACTCCTGAGATGTCTGTGCTTCTCCTCCCCGCTGCTGTGGTGGCTGGTGTCTTCCTGAATCGTTGCCCCACTCAGGACACAGGAACTCTGGGCTGTGCCTCGTGGGCCATAAACCAAGGTCTAGGCTGTGTCAGAAGGATGCCGCCAGCACAGTGCAGCCAAGCACGTTCACTTGAATATCAGCCGCTGCTGTCCTAACCCCTAGTCTTGCTGGCCCCTGGCCTCTTCCTGCAAAAGTCCAACGGCGCCATTTTCTCAGCCCTTCCCCTCCAGGTACTCATCCCAATGTCCTGTTCCTGCCCCTTACTCCATCCCCCTTCAGGTTCCTGTGGCTATTGACAGAGCCCCTGAGGACCTCTTTTGGGCTGCCCTCCAGTCCCTTCTGGACCTGGGCCTCACCCGGTTCAACCAGATTTCCATTATGATACATGGAGACATTTCAACCAGCAAAAGGGCCGACTTTTGAGGTACTGTATGTGCCTCTGTGAGAGTGCTGAGGGGCAGCAGTGTGTTTATTTCCTAGAAAATAAGATTTTCTTTGCAACTGCATTATGTGATTATTTCCCAGGAAAATAACTTTGACCAACCCACCTTCTGCTCTCAGCTCCCCTCCCCACTCCCAGGCTTACCTTCCTCTCCAGGCGGTAGGGCCCTTTCTTCAAGGGGAACCATAGAGTGTGTAGGGAGTGGGGAAGCAATGGCCCATGCCACTCCAGGTCCCTACTCTGGAGTCTGAACAGACCCGCTGGGCTGGGCCAAGCCCAGGGCTCAGCCTGGGGAGAATTGGGATGGGCGGGGGTTCCCCTTTCCCAGGAGGCCCTGCTTTCCTCTGGGATTTCATACCCTGCTTCAGCCCCAAGGGTCTGTTCCCCAAGATGAGGAGGACAATGGAATCAGAGGCCTAAGAAGGCCTAGACTTTGCTGGGTGGCTCTTGTGGGGACCAAACCTCTGTTGTCTGAAGGTGTGGGCTCCCCATGGCGAAGGAAGCGTGAGAAGCCTGGAGGCGAGGGGATGGCTTACAGGCTCTCAGAGGGAACCTTTACAAATCTGTCTTCTCCACCAGAGGACGGGGCCAGTGCACGCACACTGTGGGAGCACTTTGGCACTCTGGGCCCAGTGCTCTTGCAAGGCCTCATCTTCACTTGGGTCACCCCAGGGCTGTGAGGAGTCCAGCCAGGTCAGCTGGGAATGTCTAGAGAGACCGCTTCTCAGACAGCAGGGTCCGCACTCTGCAACCTCCATGACCAGCGGGCAACCAGCCTCTGCTTGACCACTCCCAAGGACGGGGCAATCACTGCCTCACAAGACAACCCCTTCTAAGTTGGGTAGTTGGGATGACTGAAAAGTTAGAAATGGAGAATCCAACAAACCTTCATTGCTGGTCTCTCTGTGGAAGTGAAAAAGGGTCGGGGAGTGCAGTTGTGGATTCTCCATGAGGGAGGGAGGTACGGCAGACTGCCTGTTTAGGGTGAGGCCCAGATCCTGGGGAAAAGGGACAGACAGGGTTTGAGTCTTTGCTCTTGCAATAACTAACTGTATGGCCTTGAGGAAGTCCCTCCGTTTCCTGGGCCTCAGTTTCCATAACTGTAAACCCTATGGGCTGGGCCTGGGGACTTCTAAGGGCTCTGCCCCTGGCGACGGATGCTCTTCCGTGAGTCTATGAATAGCTGGCAAAGAGGGATCAGGTCTTGGTCCATGGGGGCCGGGCTGGCACAAGATGCTCAGAGAATGGGCCCTGTGTGGGACGGGACAAGGTTCCCTTTCATTTCGTGAGGCCTCTGGCAGCAGCCCAGGGCCCACAGACTCTCCCTCCCGCCAAGGTCAACCTGACCCTGACCTGGGGGGCACAACTGCCCGGGGCAATTGAGGTCAGGAGCTGGTGACTTGGGAGAAGGAGCCCAGTGCTGAGGTTCAGACTCCTGTCTTCTGGCTGAGGTGTGGGTCTGAGCAACTGTAGTTTTGTGTGTCTAGAGTTCCTGACAGTGACCCAGGGCTCCACTCCACCCCCACTGCAGTCTTGGTGGTCCCTGGAAAGACCTCTACT
Organism: Neophocaena asiaeorientalis asiaeorientalis; assembly: GCF_003031525.2. NCBI lineage: Eukaryota > Metazoa > Chordata > Mammalia > Artiodactyla > Phocoenidae > Neophocaena > Neophocaena asiaeorientalis. The sequence continues at coordinate 3,627,344 of NW_020172364.1, forward strand.
GGCCTTGGCATCAGACAAGCTTGGTGTGGAATCCAGATCTGCCCTTACTAGCCCAGTGACCTTAGGCAAGTCACTGCCCCTCCTCATCTAGAAGTTTGGGCCTCAAATTCTACCTTGCACAGTTGCTGGGGAGATAAGGCACAAGAGCAAGCATCATGCCCGTGCATGGCTGTGATTATCATTACTGGAGGCCTAGCTAAGCAGGGAAGGTGACAAGGAACCAGGAACAGACTGGACTCTCATCCTGCTATCTCAGCCCTCTGTCTCATGGTCTGTTTGTCCATCAGGGCATTGGGGGCTTCCAATTCTCAGGCCCTACAATCTTCACAATTTAAAGGAGTCAAAACAAACCCTTCACTCTATTTATGCCGAGAGGGAACAAGCCCCTGGCCGGGCCTAATGGATTCCAGGTGTGCCCTATGCCCTGCAGCCGCTGAAGCAGCTGCGGTGGCTTTGGCTGTGACTCTGCCCCACTGACTGGGAGCGCTCAACTGGGCCAGACCTTTCCAGCCTGGCCCTCCAGCCTGTGAAGAGTATAGAGCTGGGCCAGGCCCTACTCAGTACAGTGGGACAGTCCGCCTTGTGCTCAGAGAGCCTGGGGTTCAGAGCCAGGAGGTGCCGTCCCCCGCAGCATACATGGGCCTCTTCCAGACTCTGCCTCCCCACCCCTCCCCAGCTACCCCAGTCAATGCTGAGCACCCACTGTGTGTCCTGACTTGACCTCAAGAGGTTCTGGGGTTGCTGAGATGATTTTCACAGACCTCTAAAGCTCCTTCTCACAGGAGGTCGACCATGGGAGTGACCTCCCCGAGAGGCTCAGGGAACCAGGTGGGAGCCCAGGGGGCATGAGTGAGGTTTCTTTCATTACCATTATATATTAATTATCATGTTATACAATCAGAGTGACAGCTGCCATTTATTAATGGCGAACCATGGGGCCAGGCACTATATTCGGTACTTTCCGTGCATGAGCTCATTAATTCCTCACAGCCATACATGGCTAGGCTCTTGCCCTCTCCAAGAACAGAGAGGGGACAGGAGGCTCAAGGGTCCCAAGAGACTTGCCTGAGGTCACAAGGTCAGGAACCGGCTGCAGTGGGGTTTGAGGCCAAGGCTGTCTGACCTCAACGCAGGGCCTGTCCAGCTCTACTGCACTTTACACAGACCCTTCCCTGAAGAGTCAGGGAGTGCCAGAGTGCACACGGGAGGACCTGGTCAGAAGACAGAGCAGGGAGGGATTTCTCCCTGGAGTGATGCCAGAGGCTCATACTCCCATCAGCTGGGCACACTGTCCCCTCCTCCAGACCCAGCCCACCCCTGCCCCCAGCTTCCTTACCACCTCTGGACTGGGCATCCCCTCAGTTCTGAGCAGGGTGGCAGAGGGGGCTGTCGGCATCGGGGCCACCATCTAATCATTCCACTACCACCCATATCAGCTGGGCCCTCAGGGACAGACTGGGTGGTCACTGCATGGGGGAGGACTGGCGACCCACCCTAGAATTGCAGGTGGTGCGTGGGCATGATTGCCTCAGCCCTCCTGTTTGGGTAATTATTAGCAATAATCATTTTTAGTCTCTACTGTCTCAATAATCATCCCATACATACAGACCTCTTAGTGTTATAACTTCTCAAAACACCCCGTACTTTCCCTCCTAACACCAATTTGTCATTATAAGTTGATTTACATATCTGTTTGGTTAATTCTGCCTTACTGCTAGACTGCAAGCCCCAGAAAGGCTGCTTTCTGCTGCATCCCCAGTGCCCGGCACAGTGTTGACACATAGTCCTTACTTAACAAATTTTTGTTGAATGTATTTATGGATGAGTGAGTGAAATGGAGTCCGTGGGAAGCAAAGAAGAGGGGGGGTAGGGCCACGGAAGGAGGCTGGGAAGGGGGAGAGGTATGAGGATGAAGCTTTTGGAGTCTATGAAGCTGAGCGGGATGGCACTGATGGTGCCCCCTGAGAAGCCACGTGTGGCTCTGGGATGGGGCAGCTAAGTTCTAGGGCCTCTTCATCTGCCTGGACCTGAACTGTGGCCTGCTGCCCCTCCCCCTCCCCCACTCTCTTGCCTCTCCAGACCCTCACAACCCAAAAGGGCCACCAGCCAATTTTTTTCTCCCTCCCACTGACATTCAAAAGGGAATTCTCATAGGACCTCAGTATTTGGGCCACTCAGGGAGGCCATGGAGAGCCGATCTAGACTTATACTGCAGGAAGGGACTTTTCCCAGCCTGTGTCCCCTTCCTTTTGTGTCTCTAGAGCTGTTGAGCTCAAGACACCCTCTCCACCCCTCAATCCCCACTCCTTCGCCCCAATATACTGGGTGTGTGGAAAGGGAAGTTGTTAGGAAGATCTGGGTTCAAAATCAGCTCTAGCAAGTTCTAGATGGGAGAACTTGGGCACCCTTAGCTTCTACAAGCCTCAGTTTCCGCATCCCTAGAATGGAGATGAAAATCTCCACCTTGTAGTGTTGCTGAAGAGCTAAACAAGATCGTGTGTGCAGGGCCATTCCAGTGTGGGACACCAAGTAGGCACTCAGCAAAGGGCAATTCCCGGACTCGAATTCCTGCTCTGCCACCAACTAGCCGTGTGATCTTGGGGAGGACACATCACCTCTCTGGGGCTCAGCTTCATCTGTCAAAGAAGAGCATTGGATCAGATCATCTGAAGGCCCCTTCCAGCTCTGACTTGCTTGATTCTCTTCTGAGCAGGGAGCCCCACCCCTGGGGCAGCGGCAACAGGAGCGTTCGTTCAGCTCAGATTCAACCCACGCACACGCTTGCCCACTTGCCCGGCCCCATCCTGCACATTTAGCCTGTAGCTGTTGCCACACTGGCCGCACCTCCGACACCAGGCTGTTCCCCCACCCTACCTCACCTGCCAGGGCCACAGGTGGTGGCTCTGTTCTTCTGGGACTGCAGGAGCCTGGGAGGACAGAGGAAGAGGATGGGAGAGAAGAGGGAAGGGTAAAGGGGCTGGAGGAGAGTAGTGAGGGCTAAGGGCAGGGCAGGGCCTTGAACCCTGTGGAATTATTTCCAGCCCTGCAGCTTTCTAGCGGTGTGTGTCCTTGGGCAAGTGGCTTTAACGTCTCAGAAGCTTCTTTCCTTATTTATGAACTAATAATAATAACAATTTTCGGATTGCTGTGAAGATTAAATGAAGAATATAGGTCAAGTGTCTGGCATTCTGGAGTTCTGTTCTCCGGAGGCGGGAGGAACATGCATCCTTCCCTCAGTCCCCGAAGAGGGGGAAGTTCCACGAAGGCACCGTGGGGACGCTGGGGCGACTCCTCCGCGGGCCTGCGCACCTCACGCCGCAGTCGGAGCGCCCTCCCCCGCGGCTGGCAGCCTGGCTTCCTAGGCCGGGGAGCCCCGCCCACGGCGCAGGGGGGAGGCTG
>NW_020172364.1:3630761-3654214 GCF_003031525.2 Neophocaena asiaeorientalis asiaeorientalis
GAATCTGTGTAAAGTGTTTAAAAAGAAAAACTCTCCGGAGGAGGACGTAACCTTTTCTTAACATCTGGGGCTCAATTAGCTAATGACAGCAAAGCCTTCTCCGGTGTCGCTGACCCTTGGGCAGCAGCCCCGCTCCCCCACCCCCGCTATTTATACAGCTGCGGCCCCTCGCTGGGACGCGGGGCAGGGGGCTTGGCTGGGTTATCTCGGCGGAGATCCGCCGCCCACTCCAAAGAAGAGAGAGAAAAGCCTTAGCACACGGTCCCAGCCACCGGCCCCGCAGCCCTCCTCGTCGCCGCTCACTCCCCTCCCTCTCCCCGCTCTTGGCGCTGCCTCCGCCTTCCTCCCCTTGGCCTTCTCGGCTCTCCCTCTCGTCCCCTCACACCTTCTTCTCTCCTTCCCTTCTCCTCCTGCCCTTTTCTCTTTTCTTGTTGCTTCTCCCTTTCTCCTCTTTCTCCCCTTTGTCTCCACTCTCTGCTTTGCCTTTTCTGCCCATCTTTCTCACTCCTCCACTCTCTCACCCTCTGCTCTGTCTCTTCCCTTTCGTGTCCACCATCCCCTTGCCTGGTTGTCTGTCTCTCTTTTCTCCCCTTTCTCTGTCTTTTCTCTCTCTCCCCAGCGGCTTCCCCTCTCTTTCTAACTCTGAATAGCTCCCTTGTTCCCCTCTGGGTTCCTGTCTCTCCCTCTTATTCTAGTGCTTCCTCCCCACCTTTGTCTGTCCCTGTCTCAATCTCTGAATGCCTCTCTGTCTGTCCTCCCAGAGGTGCGTCCTGCCCTGGCTGCCAGGCAGATACCCCCAAGGGAGGCAGGCCTAGTGCTGGGCCACCTCTGGGCCAAGCATCCTTCCCACTGCAGAGCTGGGCAGGCCTGGGGCTGAGGGCTTGAAGACCTACCCGGATCCCCAGTGTGGGAAGTGTGGGAGGACTGTGTTTAAGGCACCACCTCTTTGTGGTTAGAGCCAGAGGGGATCCCTAGTGGCTTCCCAAGACGCCCTGCCACTCCAGCTCCTGGAATCTCACCTTCCCTGACACTTGCTCACTGCCACCCCACCCCAAACCCCTGCTTGGTATTTTGAATCGAGATGCAAGTGCAGACACACGCTTTCCTCTTCGTCTTCCTTCAGCGCAGTTAAAACAGGCAGGAATCTTTTTTAAAAAATTCACCAATACTAAGAAAAAAAGTTCAGAAACTATAAATAGCACAAAATAGTCCCGTCCAGAGGCGGTGTAGGGTAGCAAAGAAGAAAACAGGACTTGGAGTTAGAGAAGCTGGGTTCAACTTGGAACTCCATTATTTAAACAATTCTGTAATCCTGGGGGCATCACTTGAGCCTCAGTTCCCTCACCTGTAAAATGGGGATAATAATAGTTATTAAACAATAATGAAATTCATTGCCTATAAGCCTGCCTATAGTAAGTGCAAGGCGAAGTTCTTTCCGTGAGGACATTTGCTTTTTATTTTCCTGGAGAAAATCTTGCAGTCTATTTTTCCAGGAGAGCGCCATTATCCAGAATTCTGCCTCTACCTCTTCCTCTTCCAAATATACTTGAAACTCTCGCACCCCTTGGAGACTACTCTAAATGAGTGAAGACTTCAGATTCATTTCACTGAAAAGCTCAGGTGGATAACGTTTGCAAACAATGGGGGTGGGCGGAGTTCCCAGAGTTCCTGTAGCCCTAGGGTTGATGCCGCGTAGGACCCTCGGCTTACTGCGTCCCGGGCACTGCGGCGCGTGCTTCGCATACAGGATCATGAATCCCACGAGAACCAGCAGAGAAGGGTACTGTTACCCCTTTTTACATCCGGGGAAACGGAGAAGCAGTTGTCCAAGTACCACTGCTATCTCGGAGCAAAAACTAGACTGGACCCCAGGGGTCTCGCCTCTAGAACCCAGGAGAGGGGGGGGGGGCTCTCCCGACCGGTAAGAGGTATAAGAGGGAGAGGTGCGGGGACACTTTCGGCAGCCGGAGCGGGGCAGAGGAGGGGCACAGCTGGCACTCGTTCTGGGAGGCATTGGTAGGTGGGCTCCACTCTCCGACCCGGAGCCGGCCGACCCTGTGTGCAGGCGGTAGGGTGGGGGGACGCAGGGAGGGGTGCTGAGCCCTGGCCGCCGCCGCTGCGCCCGCGCCGCCCCCAGGACTGGCTCCCAGTGCGCCCGGCTCGCTGCCGGCACCGGATGGAGAGTCCTGAGAAGGCTTAATTTGCAGGAAGACATTCTCATCAGATCTCGTCTCCGGCAGCGGACCGCTGCTGCCGGGGGTCGGACTGGGCTCCTCCCAGCACCCCTCCCCCGGGCCCTGGCCGGGCGCGAAACAGAGATGGTGGCAGCAGTAACTGGAGCCCCGGCGCCGGGCCGGCCGCGAGGGGCCGAGGCCTTTGAGAGCTTGGCTGCCTCTTGCCAAGGTCAATCAAACCCTCCCACGCTCGGGAGGCGCGCGCTGGGTGCGCTCGGCGGCGAGGGGCGAAGGGCTAGAGGTGGGGGGCCCGAGCGGACCGGCCAGCGTAGGGCAGGGCCCCGGCCTCTGCGGATGCTTCCCGCCCCCTTTCCGGGCAGGTACTCGGGGTTCCCGGGCCCGGCAGAGGATGGCGTGGAGGTGCGCGGGCCAGAGGCTGGGACCCACGCAGCGGGGTCTGACCCACCCTGGCGGAAATGGAGACTAATTACGGACGTTTTAATTCATATATGCACCTGGCTCAGGGCGGAGAAAGGGTGTAGGGTAGAAGGGAAGAAGTTCCGGAGAGAGGAAAGTTCCGGAAGCACTTGATTCCACGATAAAGGCTACAGGGCTCTACTCACCCGCTGTGTGGCCTTGGGGAAGTTACTTGACGATGTTGTTGGGCGTCAGTTTTCTACTCTGAAAAAGGGGGAACACGGGTCAAATTTATTCCCAAGCTGGGTCACTCTGTCAGCGACAGGTTGGAAGTCCAGCCCTCAGGTTGCTGTCGGAGGATGGAGAGGGGACGGGCTGCAGGAGGTGTGAGGTGTGTGTCAGAGGGCAGGATCCTGGGCGTTGCAGAGCATCCGGAGTCGCAGAAACCAGGAGCACGTTTCCAAGGACCTGTGGCTAACTGTCCCTACTGTTGACCAGAAGTCAAAGTGAGGGACCCGGGGAAGGAGACTGAGCAAAGGTCCCCGGATTGATGGCGGGAGGGTCAGAAGGAGGCGGCTCCGTGGTAAAAGAAGATGGGAGATGGGGTGGGAAGCAGGGAGGAGAAGTGTGTGTTTTATGGTGGGACCTGCTTGAGCTTAACTATAAGGTTGGAGTGGAGGGGAGGGATGGGTTGAAGATGCCATGGAGAGAAAGGGGAGTTGACTGATGGGGTCATGTCCTGAAGCAGGCCAAAGGGTGGGAGCTAGGGCACAGGTGGGAAGGAACAGAAGGAGACACATCTGGGTGATAGGTGGGGGGAGGAGGAGAGGATGTTTTGACCTGGAGGGAGCACTCTTCATCGCCTTATTCAACTCAACTCAGTGGTGGAGGAGGCCTCAGTGTGGTCCTCTAGTGAGGAGTAAGAGTGGACCTGGGAAGAATTCACCATGGAGGCCAAATCAGGAGTAGGGTGGGAGGATGGAAGCAGGGATGGCAGCAGGGATGCTGCCGAGGTTGGATTGCAGGAATTGGAAAGCAAAGTAAAAGAAATCTTTGACGAGACAGGAGAGGGCTGGCATTTACTGAGATTGTCTTGTATCCTTTTATTCATTGTCTCATTTAATTCCCCACCACGCTGTGCAGTAGGTGTTATTAATCCCCTTTTATAGATGGAGAAATGGAGGCTCAGAGTGGTGAGGAACTTTGCCCAAAGTCACTCAGCTGGTAAGAGTTGAAGGCCTGACTTGAACCCAGGTCTGACTGCCTTAGACTGGAGGCTGCTTCCAGTTTGCTTCGCTGGGTAGGAGTTCTGACCCTGGGGCCTCAGCGGTCCTTCCTTCCCCAGGTGTGGCCATCCTGGGGCACTGACCCATTTGGCTGGAAGGAAGGGGCTGGGCTTTCGACCCAGTGCAGCTTGTCCTGAGCCAGCCTGAACTTGCAGGAAGCCTCCACCCAGCTGAGATGAGGGGGGAAAGAGTGGGCATTATTTTTTCCTAAATGAGATCAAACCATATATATTTTTCTGCAAAATGCCATTTTTATCTTAATAACACACACACATATATATATGCCAGTTTTAAAGTTGTATAATCCTCCTTTGTATAGCTATTCCATTTATTATTTATTTTTTTCCCGACCACTGGACATTTATATTGTCTCCAAGGTTTCGCAATCACAATGCTTTATACCTATCCATCTTTGTAAGAATATCTTTGAGCAGATAGAGGTATTTCTACAGGATAGATTCCTAGAAGTGGCATCAATGGGTCAGGGATATGCTTGTTTTAAGTTCTTACGAATAGTACTAAACTTCCCTCCAAAGAGGGAAGTATCTTTGTATCAATTTACAGTCCTTCCATCAAAGTATGAGCATCCCCATTCTTTCACATCTTTGCCACTAGGTATCGTATAATATATACATATTTGCCAATCTAGTGAGCAAAAAAGAGTTTTTCAGTTTTGTTTTCATTTGTTTCCCTGACTCTGTACAGATTGGTCAAAGGCTCATTAGCTGAAGAAAGCATTGTTTGTAAAGACCTGAAGAAGATCTCAAGAATGAGTAGCAGAGGTGTAGGGCAGCTCTAAGGAAGAACTTAGGGTCAGTGAATGCTATCGGGACCTAGATAAGGGAGGCAGCACCATCCCTTTCTGTGAGCACATTCCTGTGTTCCTGGTGGATCACACACCCTTTGAGCTCTGAGTGAGGGCTGGCTACCTAGGCACATACAGGCTGGGTGAAGCCTGGCTCCACAGAGGCTACAGGAACAAGCTAACAAGCTGCATGCGGCAGAGGAGGGCAGGTTTCAGGGAGGGCCCAGCAATGAGGTCAGCTTCCTGAAAGACCCAGGGAGGATGAGGGTCACCAGGCTCCGGGTGCTGAATGAAAACTGGGAGGTTCATAGGCCGAGGAGCTGAATGATGGAAAGAGACTAGAACTTCAAATTATTATTATTATTTATTATTATTTTGGCCGTGCCACGTGGCTTACGGGATCTTAGTTCCCCGACCAGGGATCAAACCCCGGCCCCCCGGCAGTGGATGCACAGAGTCCTAACCACTGGACTGCCAGGCATTCCGTCAAATTCTTAACTTAGAAAAAGTGGGGGTGGGAGGAGATGGAGAGTGGTAGGAGCATTCCCACCTTCACACACATACACCCATACACATAGCTATCCCCAGGCTATTCATAACATAGTTGTTATTTTTGTGTACTCACTACATGACATCATCTTGTGTTTCAATTTATTGAATAATTTTGTTCTTGCAACAATTCTATGAGATAGGTCTAATTATTATCCTCACTTTAGAGATGAGGACATGGAGGTGTAGAGTTAAGTTGGTTACCCAAGGTCACAATGCTAGATAGTGGCTAAACTGGAATTCAGACATAGGGTACGGGGCTTCAGCGTCCATGCTTCCAGCTGCTATGCACACGGCTTTTCACAACCTTCCTCAGCTGGTATAATAATAATAAGTCATTAATTGAGAGCAAACCAGGCACACTACGTTTTTCATCTCTAATGCTTACAATGAGTCTGTGTAGTGGAAGGTGTTATCCTTAATCTAAAGATGAGAAAAGTGAAGTTCAGGGAAGCTGAGTACCTTGGCTAAGACCGCCCAGCTAAAAAGAACTTGAGTCAGAATTTGCACTCAGATTCATATGAATCTGAATCCCCTGCCCTTCTGTGTCACCACAGGACCTTTCATGACATAAGGAGAGGAGAATTGGTCAGGGCTAGAAGGGACCTCTGAAACCATCTAATCCAAATCTCTCATTTGGAGAGAGAGAGGTGCAGAGAGGGTGTGTGCCCAAGGTTACGCAGTGAGTCTCAGAACCAGACACCTCTCCGGGGCTCCTGCTGTTTTATGGGGACTGAATTTTTTTGCCTCATCTCTGCAGAGATGAGAGAGCATGTGAGTGCAGCCTGGAGGGAGAAGCTATGTGTATGTGTGTATGTGGGGTGGAGGGGGAGGGCAGGGGGGCTGTCTGCAGTACTGTGGAGAGCCCTCCCTCATCAGCAGGGCTGATTGGGAAGCAGAGTGGCAGTTTGGAAGAGGAAGCCATCCTTTTTCTGGAACTGGAACCTGGAACCTCTTCCCCTCCCCGCCCCCTTACCTTCCCACGCCTGGGTATGTGCACACACACACATATCCATCCCCAACTTAAACACAGCATGAGCTGGTGTCCTGGACAGAGCTTCTTTTGAAGGGTTTCAAGAGCCTTTCACCATGCTGGTTGACCCAAGGACTGCCATTTCACCTTATAAGGCCACCTGATAAGTTATGCATTGTCCTTTCCAAGGGTAGGTTTAAAAATGCAAATTACCCTAGGACCTAGCAACACAGTGAAAAGGCTATATCAGTCATTCACACCTTCCTGTGAATGAGTTTGTGAGCTAGGATGGTACCTATTCTCAGAATTCCTAAGTTCTCTGAATATTTTTAAAATCTGGATTTAAATTTCAATGATATTAAAATAATTTAGCAGTTATAAAGATAGAACTCTTTTCAGTTAAACATTTTACTGCACAAACAGGGTCTATGAACTGCTGGGAGCTCACAGACAAGATCTATGAGAAGGGAGACTCTAAGCAAGGATTAGACAGGTGGAACCTCTGTTACAATAGGCCTTTCCAGCCCTGGCACCATATCTGGGAATGCACTAGAGGCCCAGAGATCTTGGCTACTTGACCACTTGGGGCCTCGGTTTCTCTAGGTATAACATTCACTCACTCTTCACTTTCCAGCATCTTCAGCCAGCCCTGTGTTGGTTGCCAAGAGGGATAGGATATGAATGAGGTTCAAGCCTATGAGGTCCAGACAAGCTGGTGAAGGCACTGAGTCTGGCACCCTCCTGTCTGACAGTTCAACACAGGGGGTAGACAAAGGCGACAGGGGTCTAGAGGAGGAAGAGGTTGCTTCTGCCTGCCCAACACAGGTGGGCTTTGTAGCTGACCTGGCTTTGAGCTGGACCTTGAGCTGGGGCCACGGACCGTGAGGACTCTGGCCCTACAGGTGGAGAGGATGGGTGAAGAAGGGTGGGTGGGGTGGGCTTGTGGACATTGCGGGTGTGAAGTACGTTTAGGAGACTGGACCTATAGCTGCAGGACCTCAGAGACCATCTCGTCCAACTCTCTAGGGTAGAAGGGGACATCATAAGGCCCAAATTGGTTCAAGAACCTCCCCCCAGTCACACAGCCAGCTGGGACTGTGCAGACAGCAAGGAGCTGGGCAAGAATTTTTCAATCTGGAGCTGAGTTCCCAGCCTCAAGAATGTTTTCAGGGAGTCCAGCCCGAGCTGGCAACCCCCTCTTCTACCACACATTCCACGGAGCCTGCTGTAGGCTCCAACGACCCACCTCTTTCCCACCCCCAGGGCTCCTGAGACACACTGGCCCACACACCTGGGAGGTGTTTTAATTTTATTTCCCATCAACAAAACAGCCACATCCTGGCAGAAACCAAGGTGGAGGGAAGCCTTTAGCCCACCCTTCCCAGCCCCTAGTCCATGGGCTGCAGTAATAGAAGTCAGGCTGGAAAGAGGTGTATAAACCAGAACCCGCAAAAGGCCTCCCCAGACCCCAGCTTGTACAACTTCCCGAGCTGGGAATAGCTTTCTGCTAACAAGGGCTCTTGAGCACAGACAGCCTGTCTCCACTTGGCCCAGGGAGCCTTTCCCTCTCCTTGGCTGTGGGGCCTCTCAGGCCATGCTCACACCTTTGGGCTGGAGGAAATCCTCCCCACACGGACTTCTTAAGGTCCACCGCCACCCAGCCCATCTGGACAGAGAAGGGGTTTGTTGCCCCAGGACTAACAGGTAGTGGTGAGGTGGTCAGAATGAGGATGGGCTCCAAATGGCCTACAGGGTGCCCACTTCTCTCAGGAAAGATGTGGGAAGAACAAGCTAGTGTGGGTGTCCATTATAGATGTCCAAAAGGACGGCTGTGAAACCCAGATTTACCAGGTCTAGTCTGTGACCACCATGACCATCAGTACTGTCACCGTTTCCATTCTTACCACTATCACTGTTTGCATTTCTACCACCACTGTTACCACCGTCTCCATCACCACCACTGCTTCCATCTCCATCATTACCACTGTCTCCATTTCCACCACTATCATCTTCATCTCCACCACATCCACCACCTCTATCTTTACCACCATAACCACCACTGTTACCACCGTCTCCATCACCACCACTGCTTCCATCTCCATCATTACCACTGTCTCCATTTCCACCACTATCATCTTCATCTCCACCACATCCACCACCTCTATCTTTACCACCATAACCACCACCACCTCCACACCCACCACTATCAACATCACCATCAATCTCATCACCATCATTTCCCCCTCAACCATGAACTCCATCACCACCTCCACTAGCATCACTACCTTTATCACCAGTACCATCTCCACCACCATCTGTGCCCCCACCACTTCTCTCTCCACCATTATCACCGTCCATCTCCACCACAACCACCACTCTGTCTTCATCACCATAACCATAACCACCTCCACACTCGCCCCTAGCAACATCTCCGTCACTCCTCACCGTCACCTCCACTATAACCACCAACTCCACCTCCGCCACTCTTAGCATTTCCATCATCGTCTCAACCATGACCTCCACCTCCACCACCATCCCTACATTCACAGCCACCACATCTACCACAACCATCACTTCCATCATCACCTCTAGTTCCTTCACCATTACCACCATCACCTCCACTAATATCACTACCTTTCTCACTAGTACCATCTCCACTACCATCACCATCCCCACCACCACTACCACTACCCCTCTCATCTCCTTTAACACTTCTGTTACCTGCTACCACCAGCACAGTTACCCTGCCCACCCCTACCTCTGCCCATTTTAAACCATCCACACTACATAGAACATAAAGAACTGCTATTTGGGTTAACCCTTCAACCTCTTTTCATTTGCCCAACCCCAGAAAGGCCAACCAGAGACCCCATATCCCTAGTTTTTCTTTTGAGACTTCTCATGAAAGGTGAAATTAAATGCCATGCTCTTTAAGTTAAGGAAGATTATGTGTCTCTTGCCATTCCTGGTTTACCAGGCCCATCATTCTGTCCTGGAAAGAAATTGGATTACTCTGACAGAATGTGTTCTTTGGAAAGCAGTGCTGGTTATTACCTAATTCCTTATGACCTAGTGTTTGCAGATTGATTTTTTGACGACGTGTCCCAGTAGTTATCTATTATGGCAGCTTGGTTGATGGTCCCAGAACTTCCAAAGGCATCTGCTTTCCTCCAGGTTTAAAGAGAGGCAGGGACAGACTGCTTGGGTCTCCCTCTTGTCTCCAGGCCCCTCACCAGTTCCCCATAAATCCCCTCAGAGTGAGAGCTAGTGATCTGATTCCACCTTGGGCCAATTCTTTAAGTACCTAAGCATGTAAGTCATCAGGACTCCTTCATTTCCTCTAGAACCATGTGAATACACAAGTTCTTCCCTTTCCCCCTTGGCTTCCTGCCCCTTCATGATCCCATGCAGTGCCTCTTTCAGCTTTTAGATCACAGCTGACCTTTTTAGGCTAAGAAAAAATTAAAAGCCTCTGCTTTTTCAGTGTCATTGCTTATAGACTTTCTCTCCCCAACTCAAAATGAGCCAATAATCTCCTTATCCCCTTTTGTTGGCCTGTTAGAGTTAGAAAATGTTTTTCTCATTCTTTTGCTACCTTAGACAAGTTGTGTCTCATTTCTTTTTCTGAACGACTCTTCTGATTTTTCTCTCCACAGCCTTTTGTTATTTTCTTGTATGTACCCCTCTTTCACAACCTGGCCTGACTTCCACTTTCTTTGGCACAGTCCTTATCATTTTAGTTCTCTGAGAAGCTTTCTGAGTAACTAACGAGTAATCTCTGGGTCCCTTTAAGCTGTTTCATGCATCAGGAGAGTTTCATTCTCTTCTAATTTTGTTGCCTTACGTGGAAATGTCCCATTCTCCTTAGACAGTGCCTTTGGTGCTTAAATTCAGTCTTTGTGCTTTTCATCTTGGTTCTCAAAGCTCAGTGTGGAAAGCTTTCAGAAAGGGCCAATTTCTGAATCTTGTTTGAGTTCCTGCTTTTCTTCCTTTCTCTCAGGTGGTGGTCCCCTTTCTCAATACACCCTCCCTTCTCCAGTGCCTTTAGTGTGTGACTGTCACACCTAGTTGGCATCTGGTCCCCAGGACACATATTGGGGTAACCACCTGGGGAGGGAACTAGCACCTGGGTCTGGTCACTGGTGCCCACACTGGGTGAGGGTGGGGACACTCACTAGGAGTGTTTGGTTACCGAGGGGGGCTCTCTCCATGCACAGGCCCATTTGCTCATTCTTGGACTCCTTTATTTCCTCTAGAACCTCTGTTTTTGTTTGGGGACCTTCCAGCTGTGGACTCACAGGATGGATGAGTCTTCCTGACAGTCAGCTTGATAATGGCCTGGAGGAGCACACTGGCTAGTAAGGTACACAGACCTGAAATCAGGTTAATTACATAGAAGGTGGCAATTGCAAGGCATGAAGACAGTGGTGTATGTGTGTGATGTCTTTTCCCTCTGTGCTGCGGGAGGCTTCTCCAAGAAAGCCATATTTGAGCAGGGTCTTAAAGTTAGGTAGGTAGGGACTTCCTTGTGGTCCAATGGTTAGGACTCCTCGCTTTCACTGCAGGGGGCCCGGGTTCGATCCCTGGTCAGGGAACTAAGATCCCACAAGCCACATGGCGTGGCCAAAAAAAAAAACCAACAACAAGGTAGGTGTTTGCCAGGAAGAGGAATGTAGAGGGTGTTCCAGGCAGAACAGGGTATGCATTCCTGGCAGAGAGGGCCACATGAGGCAAGCTGAGCCTCCAGACTCCATGAAGGCCCATGGTCTCCCCAGCCCTCATCCACTGGTCTAGATGAGTCGTGTCAAGATGGCCCTGCCAAGGCCTCTTCCAGGACCTCTCCAGGAGGCCCCAGTGGTCCCAGTCATCTGTTGTCATCTCCAAACTTGCCTTCTCAGTGAAGACTTTCTCTGTCGAACCTGGCCACCCAGTGTCCCTGCACTGCTGGGAGGAGACTTGGGACCTCATCCCTTCCCTTTCCTAATGGCTGTGACAGTAGGAACTCCATGAACCCTTCTTGAACTCCCCCTGAGACAGGGATCTTCTCTTCTCCCCCAGGATCCAGCTAAGCATCCTTTACACTCTAGATTAAAATTTCTATGTCTAGAAAAGCTAGAAAATACACATTAGCAAAAATTTAAACATAGTTTCAAAAATCACACATCATCTGGCAGTTCAGAGTTAACCTTGTTGACATTTTGGTGTATATCCTCCCAGAGGTATAATTTCCTCTGACAAAACATGTAGTCAGCAAAGTGAGCGTCTTTCAGAAGTACACATAGGTCTACCTTATTATTTCAAACAGCTCCATAGTACTCAGCTGTTCAGTTGAACCCTAATTTATTTAAATCTGGAAGCTTCATGAATGGTGCTGACTGAGAAAAAGATAAGGAAGGGCCTTTGTAGATTCTCTTGCATTTTTCATGTTCCTTTGGAGCCCACTGTTTCACAGGATATAGAAAAAGCACTGGTTCTAGAGTCAGGAGATGTGAATTTGAGTGCATTTCACCTATGTGTGTTGGTCTCGAATCTATCCACACTCTCTCTGAGCCTATATGGCATTTTTGAAGCATTTAACACAACTGACCACTTTCCCCGTCTTGACCTCCTTCCTTCCTCTAGCCTCTGTGAGGACACCCTCTACCCCAGCGCTTCTCCTATGTTTTACCTTTCCTTCATAGTTCCCTGAGCTGGAGCCTTGTCTTCTGACCAGCACTTAGCTGTTGGTACTCCCCAGGGCTCTCTCCCCTCCTGCCTCTGCCCACTTCTTCCCACTCAGCTCGTTCCCTTTGGGTGACCCATCTAGTTCCATATTTTGAGGACCAAACTCTCTCCAGCCCATCTCTCTCTCCTGAAATCTAGATCCACATGTTAATAGCCCAAAAAACATCTCCATCACAAACTCAGTGTTTCCACATCTAAGCTCATCTCTCCTTCCTCCCAGCCTCTTGGAGTCTCTGTCTCAGAGACTGATGCCATTCATCCCAGCCAGAGGCCAGGAGTCATCTTGTGTCTTCTCTTTCCCGCCAGCTCCCCTCCCAAATCCAATGCATCAAACAGCCTCGTTCCTTCTCCAGCCCTGTCCTTCCTCTGCTCCCACACCCTGCCTCAATTCAGGCTGTGGGATCTTCCTCCTAGACTATGCCCGCAGCATTCTCACTGGTTCCCCACCTGCAGATTCTCCCACAATCCACCCATCAGGATACTTTCTACCAAAAAAAATTTTAAGGTATAATTTGCATACAATGAAAGCACATATTTTAGGTATACAATTTGATAAATTTTAATAAGTATATTACATCCATGTAACCACCACTCCAGTGAAGATATAGAAGATTTCCATCATCCCTTAATGTTCCTCATGATCTTTTTTGGTCAATCCCTGTCCCCATGGGCAGTTGCTGCTCTGATAACATTCATCGTAGATTAGTTTTGCCTATTCTGTAGAGCTTCACATAAATGAAATCATATAGTTTGTACTCTTTTGCTTGGCAAAATATTTTTGAGATTCCTTCAATTTTGTAATCATTTAAAAGTGAATATTTATTTAAGCCAATCTCCTGCTTACAACTTTTCAACAGCTCCCCATTATCCAATTCCTGGCCCCTGCATGGATCCGGCCTCCTCTCAAATACTGCCCATCCTTTAACCTTAACCTTTCAAAATACTGAACCATTTGTTCACCTGCACAAACATGGCTCTTTGTGGGTGAGTCTGCTCATCTCCAAAACAGTTTGCCTGTGAACTCCTACTCATCTGGTAGCACTCTGTTCAGACGTAGATTCTGTGAGGGTTTCTCTGACCTGTTCCCACCCCCAGGGCAAAGAGTCTGTCATCTCCGCTATAATGGACTGTGTCCACTATTCTAGTCACCCCTGAATCCCTGCCCTTCATTGATTGAATGGATTTCTTTCTTAGCCTGATTCCTGTGTCTTATACATTATTTATCATGTTCCCATTACACTGTATGTGTTTATGTGCTTGTGTAACCCCTCAGCTATGCTCAGAAGGATGGAAAGATTCATTCTGTTTCCAGAAATTCTTCCTGTGGCAGGTGCTCTTGTTGCCTTCTCAAGTGACATTCCTGCAGTCTTCTTTGCTAACAGATCTTGATCTTGTTCAAGCAGCCATGTTCCCAGAGATACTTTTGCCAGTGATTGGTTGAGCCGTGGTCTAGTTCTGGCCAATAAGACATAAGGGACTAATCTTCAGGGGGCTTCTGGGAAAGGTTTTTCTCCCTGAAAAGAAAAAATGAGAGGTAAATGCCTCTTTTATACCTTTTTACCTTTTATACATTCCCCTTTCTTTTTCTTTGGAACACTATTGTATGAGGGTGTGATGTTTGGAGCTATGGTATCCATCTTGTGACCATGAGGCAAAGGCCAAAAGAAGAACAGAGACGTGGATCCAGCACCCTGACATCACTGAGAAACTAAACTACCTTCAAACTTATTGTTATGTGAGGTAATTAAATGACTTTACTGCTTAAGACACAATTATTTATTATTATTTTTTGGCTGTGCCACATGGCTTGGGAGATCTTAGTTCCCTGACCAAGGACTGAACCCAGGCCATGGCAGAGAAAGTGCCGAGTCCTAACCACTGGACTGCCAGGAAATTCCCGTAAGACACAATTAGTTGGGTTTTCTGAAGGCATTCTTAACTGATAAATTTTGTGAATAAACTTTTTGTTCACACATTTTTTTGAGATAATTGTAGAACCTATACATTTTTATGAGATTATGAAGCACTTAATATCAAGGTGGTGCAGAACAATCTGTACTTTTCCCCTCAAGTGACCATACCACATCCACGTCTACCTTGAGTGGGCCTCAGGGAGGCTTTCCTTTCTATCCATGTTTCTCAGTCTTCCAACCTCTTGACCCCTCCCCTTGGAAAAATGAAAGAGGGTTCTCCTTTGGGCTTCTGACTGAGGCTTTCAGTCAATCAGTTCCAGGTAGTTTTTCCCTATTGGAGCTGGGGAGGGAGGGTTTCAGGTCCTAGATTATCTTAGCAACCCATGAAAAAGGAGTTGTTATCCCATTCTGTAGAGAAGTTGAAAATCAGGTTAGCGAAAAATCTAACGAATCACACAGTTAGTAAGCAGAGGAGCCTCATGGTGTGGTGTGCTCAAACTCATGGTCTTTACTTCAGTACCGAGCCTTTCTTGGGCTATGAAGTGGTTCCATTTTGCTTTGGGTAGTGGCCATGAAAATGCACTGACCAGGTCTCCTACCCTGGTGGGTGTAATTGACCAAGGGCCCCAGCTGCTGAGCATCGGTGCTGGGGCCACACTTCCCACGGGCTGCTCTCCCTCTCCCCACACCGAGCACAGCAGGGGTCCTAAGAGAAGCCCGTTCCTGAGCGATGCAGCCTCCTCTGGGAGTGACTTTAGCTCAAAAACTTCCTATTGGCTTGGCTGAAACCTCCCAAGAATTACACTACCCATCCCACCCTTCTTCCTTCCCTCTCTCCCTCACAGGGCTCAGACCCACAGCACGGCCTGACAGTTCTGTGCTCCTCTGGCTCACTTCCCTTTTTCTTTCACAGATGCTTCGGCAAATAACTCTCTTGCATATCTAATCCCATCTTGGGGTCTAGCTTCTCAGAGGATCTGAACTCATGTGCTTTGGTTTTTTGAACCCCCAAAGTCAATCTGGCATCCTGTATACAGAGCACCTAGCATGTACTGGGTTGTTTCCTTCTCTTTTCCTTTCAGTGTGTATGAAGGTATTAACAGTGGCTATGCCGTGAGGCTGTTCCTTTTCTAATAGGAGCAAGATGGACTACCCCGTGCCCAGGAGAATATGCGCATACCTGGAAATTATTATCTCCTGAGTTCAGAGAGGCTGAGGCACTTACCCAAGGGCATACAGCTCATGCCCAGGTGCCCACACATATACACACTGTGCATGGAGTGGGGAGACAAAGTCAGTGAAGAGACAGGGTCAGGATGCAGTGTGGGGCAGGCAAAGGGCATGAGGAAAGCAGCCCCTTCCTGCCCCTCCCAGCCAACTTCCACGGCTGGTCTGTGTGTTTTGGTGCCATGGCAACAGGCTGTGAGAGCTGCTCGTGGAAAGTGAAGTTTAACCTCAGGACACTGGGGATCTAAGCTAGATGGGCCTAGTAGATACCAGATCCATGACCTTCTGGCTTTCCAGCCTTGCTCCAGCCTGGAGACGCTGCCCAGCTCAGCCAAGCCTTCAGTCATTATGAAATGCCTTTCTCAGGCTTCCCTGGTAGTGCAGTGGTTGAGAGTCCGCCTGCCGATGCAGGGGACACGGGTTCGTGCCTCGGTCCGGGAAGATCCCACATGCCGCGGAGCAGCTGGGCCCATGAGCCATGGCCGCTGAGCCTGTGCGTCTGGAGCCTGTGCTCCGCAATGGGAGAGGCCACAACAGTGAGAGGCCCACGTAACGCAAAAAAAAAAAAAAAAAAAAAAAAAAAAAATCCTTTTTCTTTGATGAAAAAAAAAAAGAAATGCCTTTCTCTGTTCACACTCGCTGCTTATCCAGCCAATTGGCTCACCTGCTTGGCCCTACTAGCTCTGATTCTATATAGAATGCTCTGTTGTGTTTGTCTAAATCCTCTCCATCTCTCAGGGCTATTACAGTCTCACCACCGCTGGGAAGCTTTCCATGATTTCCCCAGTCCACAGAGCCCCTTTCTTCCTCTGAGCTTGTCTAGCACTTACTGTACGGTCTGTAGCATTCACATTGTGATGTTTGGACTTTGTTCTGATCTGATTCAGCAGGCTCCTAATATGTGCTAGACCCTGTGCTAAGTGCTGAATGCTCATGTGGGTATCTTGGGGCCAGGTCTGCTCTAGGGTCATTAGACCTCAGACAGGAGACTAGCAGACCATCTTGAAGCTCCAGCTTTATGAGCAGGAGAGGCCCCATTGGCTCCCAAACTAGGCAGGACAGAGGGTGCAGGTTGTAGCTTATTAGATCCTTGCATCCGAGGGCAGACAGGTCACTGTCTGAGTCTCATTTTTCTCAGCTATGAAAAGGGGATGATAGAACCTACCTCAGAGGCTTGTTTTGAGGACAAATGAAATAATATATGTAAAGTACCTAACACAGTGATGGGTCAAACCCCACCCTGAGTCCCCTGAATCTGCCTGAATGAAAGCATTGGGTTCTCCTCTTTCCCTTAGGGCTGTTCAGAGAGCTGACTCTCCTGGGTGGTGAGGTTAAATGAGGCAAAGGCCTGCTCTCTAGGAGCTCAGCATCTAGGGCTTTCGCACATTTGCTCTTATTTAACTTTCCATCAGCTCTGGGATAGGACGCGCTGTTTCTACGTCAAAGGTGACGGAGGAGCTGGGTCTCAGAGAGGTTGAGCCACACCCTAGATCACAGAGCTAGTAAGCAGTGGAGTTGGCCTCAGAGTCAGGCCTGAGACATAAGAGAAGCCCTCAGTAGATACACAGAGCTCTTGGGTGAGAACACTTGACACTGTGAAGATGTCAGTTCTGCCCGAAGAATTCTATAAATTCAACATAATGCCAATCAGAATCACAACAGGATGTGTCTATGTGTGAAATTTAACAAGCCAATTCTAAAGATAATCTGGAAGAATAACTGTGTCGGAATAGCCAAGAAATATTTGAAGAAGAACAATGAGGGAGGACTTGCTCTATCAGATTACAAAACACCATCAAGCTGTACTAATTAAAATGGTGGTGTGTTGGCACGGGACAAGACAAATGATTGGATCAAGGTCACTGAATAGGGAGTTTAAAAGGGGTTCTTGTATAGAGAGGAATTCAGGATGTGATAAAGTAGCATTTAGAAACAGTGTGGGGACAACCGACAGTCGAGTGAGCAGGCCGCATCGGGAGCGCAGGACGGCGGGGACAGGATGACGAACCCCATCCTCCTGGTGCTTATTTCTCCGCTCAGTGACGGCCGCGGACGGGGCACGCGGGACCCGGGGACCTGGGACCCGGCAGCATTTTTCTCCAACGTCCCTGGGCGAGGTACAACTGCCGGGGAGGGGACGGATTCCTCCCTCCCCATGCCGGCCGGTTCCGGCGCCGGAATGCGATTCCACCGAAGGTTGACAGCAGGCTGGCCTCAGCTGGCGCGGGTACATCGAGAACTAGACTTTCCATTTGTTCTTCTTGTTGTTGTTTCCCCCTCCTCTTTCCCCTCGCTGCCGCTGCAACGAAGGAACATCCACCAATGAGACGAATAAAAATACGGTAATATTTAAAATTTAAAAAAGAAAAGAAAAGAAAAAGCATGGAAAGGATGAACTCTTCAAAAAATAGTGTAGAGACAATTGGCTATCCTTGTGAAAAAACATAAAGTTGATTCCTGCTTCACACCTTTCACAAAATACATTCCAGATGGATTAGAGAGCTAAGTGTAAGAAAAACAAAGCTATAAAACTATTAAAAGAAAATATAGGAGAATTTGTTTATAACCTTGGGGGAGGAAAGGCTTTCTTTAGCAAGATATAAAACACAGAAACCATAAAGGAAAAGATTGCTAAATTTGATTCGTCCAAATCTAAAACTGCCATATGACAAAAGACACCATAAATATTGTTAAAAGACAAGTGACAGCCTGGAAGAAGGTATCTGCAACATATGCAAACGGAAAGGATTAGTATTCAGGATATATAATGAATTCCTACAAATAGTAAGTGAAAGATAAACCATTCAAAAGAAAAATCGAGTGATAATTCGGAACAGACAGTTCACCTCCGAGGAACTGCAGATGGTTGGTAACAATGACGACAGCTCAGCTTTGCTAGTCAGCAAAGAAATGCAAGTCATACAACACTGAGCTAACATTTTTCACCCATCAGATTTGCAACATCTTTAAAAGATTCCTAATACCTACTGTTGGCAGGAATTTAAGGGCACGAACACCTTTTTCACTGTTGGTAAGAATGGAGTTTGTCATGGTGTTTGTAGAACACGATCCTGCAGTATCTGTGGAAAGTGAGGGGCCCAGACCCTCCACCACAGTGAGTCCACATCTCTGCCTGGAGAAATGCTCCAAGTGCACAAAGAGGCCTGGCCACAGGGAGCTTTGGTGGTAGTGGCAGAAATGGGAACAATCAGACACAACCCAAAGGGTCATTAATAGAGAGAAGGCTAAATACATTTCTGAATATCCACATTAATAACAGTTTTCTGAGGCCCAAACAAATGAGGTAGACCTCTGCATCCTGAAGTGAAAAGGTCTGGATACCAGAGAGAAGCAAGTCACAGGATGATCTGGCTTTATTTATGTAAACATGGATGCAGGCTTTGAAATTATGTGCATGAGGAAGAATGTTCTGGAAGGGTACCTATCAAATTGACAATCCCTGGGGAGGGGAGTGGGATTGTGTAGGAGCCAAGGTGGGCTTTATCTGAATGAACTATTTAAATTTTTTTACAATGAGTATGTATGCATGTGTTACTTACATAATAACAATAACACATTTAAAATAACTAGAAAGACCAGCTCTTACTCAATGCCCAACAGTTTACGTCCCTAATTTCCAAGCCCTGCATCTGCTACTGCCCTCGACCTGTTGCTTAGATCCAATCACTGAGTCCTGACTACACACATCAACCTTTACCATCTCCACCACACTGGGCTCCTTGTCTGGGTTCTCAACTTGTGCCCCTTGGCCTAGCATGGATCACAACAAAGGGGAATTGCTCATGGCCCTTGCCCCAGAAGAGCACGTGGTCCAGTAAAATAACTTCAGAAAAGTTGTGGTTGGAAAAACCAAGGAAGGCTTCCTAGAGGAGGTGGCATTTGAGTTGAGGCTTGAAATATGGATTTTTTTTAAAAAATAGAATTTTATATTACTTTGTTTTTTGGCCATGCCGCACGGCATGCGAGATCTTAGTTCCCCGATCAGGGTCGAACCTGTGTCCCTTGCAGTGGAAGCGCAGAGTCCTAACCACTGGACCACCAGGGAATTCCCAAAAGACAGATCTTTTTTTAAAAAATTAATTTATTAATTAATTTATTTTTTGGCTGCGTTGGGTCTTCGTTGCTGTGCGCGGACTTTAGTTGCGGCGAGTGGGGGCTACTCTTCATTGCGGTGTGCGGGCTTCTCATTGCGGTGGCTTCTCTTGTTGCAGAGCACGGGCTCTAGGTGCGTGGACTTCAGTAGTTGCAGCACGTGGGCTCAGTAGTTGTGGCTCACGGGCTCTAGAGCACAGGCTCAGTGGTTGTGGCATACGGGCTTAGTTGCTCTGCGGCATATGGGATCTTCCCAGACCAGGGCTTGAACCCATGTCTCCTGCACTGGCAGGAGGATTCTTAACCACTGCACCACCAGGGAAGTCCCAGATGGATCATTTTTATCCTAACCTCCTTGCCCCAAATTCTGTTAAAAACTACATAACGTTACAGAAAATTTGGATAACAGAGAGGAAAAAATCACCCCCATAATATATCCCCTAAGCCAATAACTTTTGCAAATTCCCTTCAAGTTTTTTCCACAAGGCACATACATATTTAAGTATTACTATGAACTGAATTGTGTTCCATCAAAATTCATATGTTGAAGCCCCCTAACTGAATGTGATAGTATTTGGAGACAGAGGCCTGTAGAAGATAATTAGGTTTAGATGAGGTCATGAAGGTGGGGCACTCATGATGGGATTAGTGCCCTTATGAAAAGAATAAGAGACACAAGAGCTCAGCTCTCTCTTTGTGTGCACACACAAAGGTCATGTGAGAATGCAGTGAGGAATCAGCTGTCTGCAACCCAAAGAGAGAGCCCTCACATGAACCCTGCTGGCACCTTGATCTTGGACTTCTAGTCTGCAGAACTGTGAGAAGTAAATTGCAGTTGTTTAAGCCACCCCATCTATGGTATTGGGTTGGCCAAAAAGTTCGTTTGGGTTTATGGTAGGGTGTTATGGAAAAACCCAAACGAACTTTTTGGCCAACCCAATATTTTGTTACAGCAGCTTGAGCAGACTAAGACAAGTATGCAATCTAAATAATGCATTTGATTACATGTTTTGTTTTTTAAACATAACGTTATATCATAGCCCTTTTTTACATTACTAAGTGAAATTTATGATGGTCACTTTTAATGGCTGTGCAATATGCCATTCAGTGAGTGTACCATGACTTAATTATCCATTCCTCTATTGTTGGATTTTTAGGTTGTTTCTTACTTTTAAAGTTGTAATGAATATCCTTGAGCATGTAGGGTTTTCTTTTTCCCTTTTGGGTTATTTCCTTGGAACAAATACATTCTCAGAAGTGGAAATACTGGGTCAAAATTTATGAACACTTTTATGGCCCTCGAAACATGTTGCCAAATTGCTTCTAAAAGTATAGTTCCAGAATACACTGAAGGTGTTTTTAGGCAAATATGAGAGGTATAGGAACGGGATGGGGGTCCCAATTCCAGGAAACAGCATGTGTGAAGGTGCATTGACCAGTACAGACTTCTGTGATTTATCCCTTGAATGCTACAACAAGGCCACAAGGTAGAATTCTATGGTAGATTACATAGTTACAGATTTATGTAGCAGATTTACATAGCTTCATCATCTCGAACTAGTTATTTAAAATGTTTGTCCTGGGAATTCCCTAGTGGTGCAGTGGTTAAGAATCTGCCTGCCAATGCAGGGGACACGGGTTTGAGCCCTGGCCCAGGAAGATCCCACATGCTGCAGAGCAACTAAGCTTGGGTGCCACAACTACTGAGCCTGCGCTCTAGAGCCTGCGAGCCACAGCTACTGAGCCCGTGTGCCACAACTACTGAAGCCCACGTGCCTAGAGCCCATGCTTCACAACAAGAGAAGCCACTGCAATGAGAAACCTGCGCACCGCAAAGAGTAGCCCCTGCTCGCTGCAACTAGAGAAAGCCCATGCACAGCGACAAAGACCCAACACAGAAAAAAATAAAAATAAGTAAATAATTAAATTTATAAAAAAATAAATAAATAAAATGTTTGTCCCTTGGTGTCCTAATCTATAAAATGTAGATAATAGAGCTTTCTGAAAGGGCTGTGGACAGGATTAACTTTTTAAAAAATACTAGCATGGTGTC
Organism: Neophocaena asiaeorientalis asiaeorientalis; assembly: GCF_003031525.2. Lineage (NCBI taxonomy): Eukaryota > Metazoa > Chordata > Mammalia > Artiodactyla > Phocoenidae > Neophocaena > Neophocaena asiaeorientalis. The sequence continues at coordinate 3,651,996 of NW_020172364.1, forward strand.
TACAGTATAGTAGAAACTCAGTGTCCTAAGGTAGAGGATGGTTTGGTTTTTTCCTTTGGTATGAGTGATGTACTTGCTACCTGACAGGCTAGAAGATGATCATCTAAAACTAATTGAGAGGCATGACACACAGAAACAATAGTAGCAACAAATGAAATGACAGCCGGAATTTATCGAGCACCTTCTAGGAACTATATGTGTTAAGCGCCTTACATTTTTTTAAAGAAAAAAAGAATTCTATGGCAGATTATGTTGGTTGGTAAGCTCAGTAGCCAGTCTCAATCTCCTCTCTTGTTATTCTCTCACCGTAGGTAGTAAAAGCCCGATAATCTGCTTCCCAGCTTCTTTTGCAGCTAAAAGTTGCTAAAAGTGATGCATTCTGTCCAAAAAGATATAAGGGAAGGCTCTGGGAAGAATTCCTTCTTTTCTCTCTCTTTCATTCACATTATCAACCTATTCATTAGATCTTTCAGCTGGGAATTGAAATCTTCTGATTTCCTGATTAAAGGGGATAATGTCATTGGCACTGGCTCTCCTTCCTTCTTCCTGCCTTGAATGCAGATGTAATGCCTGGAGCTGTAGCAGCCACATTAAGATCATAAGGTTGGACAAGCATGAGGACAAAAAGCCAACATAGTGAGGGTGGCAGAAAGGCAAGACAGAAAGAAACTGGGTCCTTGATAGCACCATTTGAGTGGCTAAATCAACATCACCAACCACCTACCTCTAACTTCTTGTTTTGTGAGAGAAACAAACCCTTACTTGATTAAACCATTTTCAGTCAAATTATTTTTGTTACTTGCAGTCAAATGCTTCCTATCAGATAGAAGACTCCACCATCTTGCCCTGTCTCCCTCAGACAGCACCTGGGATTCAGGTTCTAGTTCTATTTTACTAGAGTTTAATCCTATCTCTTGGAACTGGTGACTTTGATCTCTGCAGCCCCAAACATTTACTGCCTGCCTGCCCACAGTGTGGAAGGTATCCCCTTCCTAGCTCTGAGTGCTCCTAGCAGGCGTCAAAGTCTGAGGCCAGCTTCTGTAGTCCCTGAACCCTGTCTGTTTTTTCAGGAGCAGCTGGGACCTTGGGTTCAGCATATGCCAATCACTGGTTGCCTTTGAGGTCTTAAGAGAATTCTGAGTCAAGGGTCCTAGATTCATTTCTGGATACTTTCCCTTACCAGTCATGTGGTCTTGGTCGAGTCACTTAACCTCTGAGCGACAATCTCCTCGTCTGTAAAACAGGGATAACTAGGATTGCTGGCAAGATTTAGAACTACAAATTGGGTAACATGGTAGGTGTCTAACAGATTTGTTGTGTCATATCATCACATCACAGAACCGGGGGTAGACTCAGCGCGAACCTCCATCCGGGTGCATTCCAGTAGCCACGTGGCCTCCTCTGTGGAGACCTGGGCCCGGGAGTGACACATGCTCTTCCCCAGTCACTCAGAATGGAAACTACAGGCGAGGGTTGTCCCTGGGCTGCATCACGGTGAGTGCAGCAGGCCTCCAAGGGAGAGAAAGAACCTCTGCTTCTGGGCCACGGGGCTGCACGCACGGCCTGCTGAGCCCTCGGGAGCTGCTGTGCTGTCCCCAGGGCCGGCCAGAGGCAGGGGACCTCTGGCTCTGGCCAGAGTCAGGCTGGCCTGCTCAGCTCTCTTACATGAAGTCTGCAAAACTGGCCCCAGGTCTCTCCTGCACATTCCCAGCTGTCAACTTGAGGGCCAGATTCCCCAAACCAAAATTAGGACATGAGCTTGCTCAAAGGACTCTTTCCATAGCTGAATGTGTTTATCTGAATGTTCTTATTGAGGAATAAAAATGAACTCCACCAGAGGTTTAATGAATCACTTAAATTGGAAGGCACGCAAATATGTGCAAACAGGGCTGTCTGGGGCACATTAATGATGTCAGAAGTCTCCTTCTCAACAGCTGAGGCAGTGACGTCTTAGGCCCAAGGGCAGAAGTGGAGAGATGGAGGGGTGGCTGTGGGCAGAACCTATACTTCCTTTGAACAAATTCTTCCAAACTAGCAACTTTTCAACAGATTATAAAGGGAATAAAAAGGTGTGATGATTAGTGAAACTGGAATGAAAAGATGTAAATGGATGCAGTGTGAGCAAATCTAGGGATCACAGAGAGCAGCTGATCAAAGGGTTGGCATTGTCATTTTACTCACCAACTGCCCCTCCCTCCGCTCTGCCCCCCCCCCCCCCC
>NW_020172364.1:3654396-3672460 GCF_003031525.2 Neophocaena asiaeorientalis asiaeorientalis
ACCCAGCCCCATTGCAGACTTACCTGTGGAATTACCCACACCAGCCTGGCCTCTGCACTAGAGGGAGACCAGGTTCCCATCCCCCATAGACAGTTTCCAACTACCTTCAAAGTCGCCTGCAGCCTATGGGAGCGGGAGAGAGGGGAAGGGAGGGAGGGATGTGCAGCCCAGGGTGTGCAGCAAGATTATCCTGATGGAGTTTCCACCAGTCCAGAATAAGGTTGGAGTCCCCTATAAGTGTTCCTCATCACACCTGCCTTAGGGGACACACCACTCATGGCCCCTCGTCTCCCCCAGGCACCAGCCTCTCTGAGAAAATCACGTGCTTGGGTGGGAGAGACCTGCATTCTGGTTCTGACTGTGCCCTGGTGTCCATGGGGAGGAGCCCATCAAGGGACAGCTTGTCACCTGAGGCCAGAGGAAGACATGGGGCCCTGGGTGCAAATCCTTGTTCTGCATCTTACTGTGTGACCTTGGTCAAGGTATTTAATCTCACTGAGTGTCAATTTCCTGTAATCTGAATCTAATGACTGTCTTCCAGCCCTCATCAAATATGCAGAGCACCTATTTCATTGTCTGGCACATAGTAAGCCATTGATAAACAGTGACTGTTAGTGCCGTTAAGACACATGAGAGTATAAGGGACGCCAACATTAATAATAATTATAGTAATTATCCCCTTCTCGTCCCCCCAGGCAGAAGGAAGCAAGGAGAGAGGCCCTTTCAGCCCTGATGCCTGACTTCTCATGGGGCCACTTGCATTGCTGTTAGGGAGATGGACTCTGCTAAATTTATGGGGACTTTCTTCTTATACAAGTCTGTTTAAGCCCAGGGATCTGGCAAGACCCTGTTCTTAGCTGGATAGGGTGCCACTCTTGCCCACTCCATAACAGTCAAGGCCGACATCAGGGGTATTGCACCCTCTTGTGTGGGAGCCCCAGGAAGCTCCCTCTCCAGCTGCCGCAGCCCTGGTGCGTGACCCCTCCCCTGCCTGCTCAGCGGGCTCATTGGCACTGCATGTCAGCAGTGGCTGCAGTGCTGGGCGTGACCATAGGGGAGATGGAGACGCAGAGCAGCGCCCTGCTTCCTGCCCGTTGTCTGCCCCATCTCCACGTATGCCAGGCTGGGTGGCCGGGACCCCTGCTCTGTAAATGTCCTCAGCCTGGCCCAGCCTCGCAGCCTGGTCCCCCGTTCCTCCCCCCACCTCCTGCAGCCTGTTGAGGGTGGGCGGCGAGGGGGAGATCTTAATTTCTCCAGCTTCTAATCAGCACAGCTGGGAGAACCAGCAGGCAAGGGCGGGAGGAGGTGAAAGGCCACAGGCCTCATCTACAAGCTACCCAGTCACCAGAGTCCTGCTTCCCTCCTAACAAGCCGTGCAGCAAACAAATTATCTTTGTTGTTCCTGGAAAATCTGCAAGTACTTACCCGTGTAATTAGCATCTGTGCCTTATGCCGGCAGTTCAGGTGAACAGGCCACAGCCACCCGGTGCCAGGCTGCCTGTAATGAAAACCAAAGCGGCTGCCAGGGTGCTCTTGGGCGAAGACGATGTCAAACTCAGTCGGGGCCTCACCTGGGAAGGTGACCCCAGGAACTGGTGCATGCTGGGGCCTCAGTAGCTCTGAAATGCAAGAAGGGTGGGAGGCCTGCGTAGCCTGGTCTTTTTCACAAACCGCCCTGGCACTCTGAAGCCAGGGCAGATGGAGCACCTGAGGCTTGGCCCACTGATGCAAAGACACTGGGCCCAGGGATCTGCATTTTTAAGCAGCTTCCCAGGTGACTGATGCACAGCCAAAGTTTGGATGTTCTTCAAGATCCCCTCAGTTGATGCAGTGGTTAATAGTGATAAGTATCATTTACTGAATGCCTACTGGGTACAGGGGCTTTAAATATGAACACACGATTTCATTTAATTTCTCAGACCTGCAAGAAAGGTATGAATATACCATATTTACAGAGAGAGTAACTGACTTGCCCAGTCACATAGGGACAGGGCTGAGCATCAGACTGAGGTGTGCCTGCCTCCAAGTCCTGCTCTGGGCCCCTCCCCAGAGTTATTTCCCACTTGAAGCTACTTGTTCCATGCAGTGTGGAGGTTAAGTGGAGTCACCACGACATTGCACATGGAGTGACAGCTCCTTCTGCCAGAGGAGACAGCAAGGGTACAACACGGGAAGCCTTGAGTTGTCTCCTTCTTGCCTGACGGGGGAAGCTGTTCTCGGCTTCCTGCTCAAAGCAGGGAATAACACACACTTCCCTTTATCTCACTGGGGCAGAAGGTGGCACCCCTATGCAGAGCAGGAAGGACAGGCCCGAACGGGCAAACGTATGGTGCCAGGAACAGGGCGCAGAGCAGGGGTTCAGCATGGTGCCCACAGAGGGAGGTCCTCCCTGGAGACAGCAGGCCTGGGATTTTCAGAGAGAAGAGCCCGTGGAGGTTCAGAGAGAAGAGGCAGCTCTCCTTAATACAACCGACAGAGGTTGCACTTAAATGAACCCTGAGTGTGTGCACCCTTGGAGACTAACAGTCAAGGCAAAACTCTGCAGCAGCCAGCATGGAGCTGGGGGGAGGGGACAGAGAGCCGGGGTGAGAAGCAGCAGAATTTGTATGAGCAGTGAACAAAGATGCTGATTCTAGCCTGGATAGCACAGAGACTGGGTTTTCATCAGTTCCTCAGTGAAGAGGAAATTGGAAATTAATATCAAAATCCCACTGAGTAGCGTCCATAGTTTCCATATGTAATCATGCTTGGCTTAGCTAGGTAGTAAAATGTTTATGATTTTCTTTCCAAGGTTGAGTTTAGTCATTCTCAATGAACCATTTTGTTGGCTCCATAAAGTCCTGAATTAAAGAACCCTTCTAGGTGATGTTATAGATGGATGGATACCTGTGCTACATGGACCCTCCTAGCTGTTGAAGTCCAGGCCTGGGGCCCAGACAGCTGCTCTAACGGGGCTGGGGTGCCACATGCCACGTGAAGCACCAGCTTGACAAAGAATGCGCCGTTAAGTCTGTTCTGAGCGCCTCCCAGGGCATTTGTGATTCATATACAGAAATTCAAATCGTATGCTGCTTCCTCCAAACTTGTGCTCTTGGTAAACTGAGGCATCGCTGCCCTCCCAGCTGCCAGCTGGGGTGGAAGTGGGTGGGTGCGGGCATTGTGGGCAGGCAAACAGCAATGCCAGTCCTTCCGGCTTCCTCCTGGACAGGGCGAGGAGTGCCGCAGCCTGTCGCTCCCTGCCATGATCTTTAGATCGCTCTACACAGAAATTTGGAGACAGATTTAAAGACCGACACATATGATTCCCTAAACATCTTCTGGGAGCTGGAGGCAGTAAGGGCAGCAGGGTGGGCTGAGGGCCTGAGGATCCCATCATCTGTCTACATGCGCGCGCACACACACACACACACACACACACACACGCTCACACACACACGCAGACACACGCTCACACAGACATACACTCACACAGACATACACACAAACACACGCTCACACACATTTCAGGTGTACACACGTACATGCTCACACACAGACACATTCATTCACAGGCTCATACACACACATATACAGAGACACATTCTAACACACACCGTCATATGCAGGTACACGGTTGCACAGACACTAACACACGTATGACACACCCTTATACACAACACACAGACTCCACACCCTGACACACCCCGGTGCGCACGCGCGCTCCCTGCTCAGTTGCCCTTCCGACAGGAGAGGGCCTCGTGGCCCTGGGCAGCTGAGGCCTCCTGCCAGGCTCTCCCCTGAAGCTCCCACCTTGGCCACTCAGGAGCGGCCTGATGATGGCCGCACACCCGGACCCAGCCTCCCCTGCCTGTCTGGGCTTCTCCCCCACACATCAGCAGCCTCGGCCCCCTGCATCCTCTAACACGTGCACACGCGTGCTCACTCAAGCACACGGAGCATATGCTCTCCCCCCAGGTCTCTCCTCTCTGACTCACAGCCTCACTGTCACACAGGGCTGCTCTGTCTCCAGCCTCTCCCACTCACATCCACGCCATTTGCCTGTCAGCTTGGGCCTCCACACCCCCGGCCCAGCTTTGGTCTTTGTCTCATGCACAAATACACACAACCCCATGCAGACACCCTGTATCTGTCTGTCTGTCTCCCATATACCCGGAACAACTTGAGCGATGGCAAGTGGGAGAGGGTGTCAGGCCTGATAGAAGCTGTTATTCTTAGCCCTGTCACTGAACGCTTCCACCCCCTCCCCAGCTCAGTCCCTGCCCTGCCCGTCACCCTCCCTGCGAGACAGAGCCGAACCTGAGGCCTGGCTAATCCCCCGTCTGTGGGGAGGGAGGCAGGCGGTAGGGGATTGCAGCCCAGCACTGAAAAGGAGCAGAAAATGCGATTTATTTTTGCTGCCCCCCACCCGACTCTGCCTCCAGCTGCTCGGAAAGCAGTTGTGAGGGGGACCGGGTGGAAGGGAGGGAATTTGCCTTTGAAAATACTTGTTGGTTGGCCTGAAACATTCGGCGCCATTGCTGATTCAGTTCTGTGTGTGTGCGTGCACGCGCAAGTGCGTGCGTGCGTGAGTGCGTGTGTGTATGTGTGTGTGTGTGTGTGTGTGTGTGTGTGGGTGTTTGGGCACGGTAGGGGTTGTGGGTGAGAAGACACTGAGGAAGCAGGACTCAGGAGAGGGCACCAGGCAGTGTCTCTCCTGAGCCATTTCTTACCCCTTTCTTGCTTTGGGGCTGCAACTGGCCATAAATAGGTTACCCAGCTCAGGCTCTGCTCAGCCCCAGGGACCGCCAGCCCCAGGCCTCTCTGTGCCACCGGGCCCTCTGTAGGCCTCCACACCTGCCGGGAATTGGGTGTGTGTGTGTGTCCTACCCCCAGGAAGTCCCACAGACACCTCAGTCCCCAAGTGCTTGGTCTTTTCCTCTAAATGTCTCTTCCTTCTCTGTGTTCCCTAAGCTGGAAACTTCAGACTACGCCAACCTCCTCCCCCTTTCCGGTGAGGCTGCAAACCTTCCACCTCAGAGGCCGCCCTCCGTGCATTCTCTGGTCCCCACTGCCGCAGCGCAGTCCCAGCAGGCCCTCCTTCGCTCTTGTCAGGTCTTAGCTGGTCTCCTCACCCTCAGTCTCCTCTCCTGCCAGTCCATCCCCAAACGGTTGCCGCTGATTTATTAAAAAGTAAAAATGAAGGCTCCCCTGGTGGCGCAGTGGTTGAGAGTCCGCCTGCCGATGCAGGGGACGCGGGTTCGTGCCCCGGTCCGGGAAGATCCCACATGCCGCGGAGCGGCTGGGCCCGTGAGCCATGGCCGCTGAGCCTGCGCGTCCGGAGCCTGTGCTCCGCAACGGGAGAGGCCACAACAGTAAAAATGAGCCCTGATGATGTCACTCTCCTGCTCCAAGCCCTTCCCTGGCAGCCCGCAGATGGAGTGGAGAGCCCTAGGGTGGCACAGCAGCCTCCTCGCTCCGTCCCTCGGCCCTCGTCTCTCTCTCTCCGCACCACGTGAAGCCCGCGCCTTCCCAGCACGGCAGGCCCTTCCGTTCCTTAGCCTGCGGAGCCTTTACCCTCCTCTTCACCTTGGGCGAATTAGAACCCACCTCAGATGTCATCGTCTCTTGAGAAAACTTCTGCCTCCCCCCACCTACCATCCCATGGCTAGCTTTCATCTTCTCTCTGCTCTCCGACGCTTACACAAGCCTTAATTCTAGCCCTTAAACCATCGGCCCTCAAGGTTGCGTCATCATCCCTCCCTCGCTCAAAGCCTTTGTCAGTTCAGGTCTTTTCCTCTGAATGTCCTCTCTTGCCCTCTCCATCTGTAGTCTCACCTCTCCCTTCCTTTGGGATTTTCCATTCTGTGGCTACACTGGGCCCCAGATTCTTCTGACCTGTATCCACCCTGTTTCCCACGTGTGGGTGTGGGGTCGCCCCCGCTGGCCTGTGACCTCCTGAAGGGGGTGGGGTAGGGTTCCTGCCAGAGCCCCCTCCCTCCCCCGGAGATCCGAGTGGCGCTGGGCTCACAGCCAGGGCTCAGGGACTTCAGGGGGCAAGTCTGAGTCTGGGAGAGAAGGAGGGGAGTGGGGAAAAGTTCTCAGCAGTTGCTGGGAGAACACTGGCTGCAGACCCCTGGGACTCTGGCTCAGGAGCAGGGCTGGGGACACGAGGCCTGCGCTCACCTGGCAGCTGTTGGCAAAGCCCCTCCCCAGCAGTGATGTCAGAGACAGGGGCCACTGGGCAGCCTCTGGCTCTGACACCGGTCTGCTGAGCGTCCAGGATAGAGAGGCTCAGAGCAGGAGAGGCAGAGAGAGTGACAAGGAGAGAGCCAGAGACATTCACTGAGAGGCCTGGGCAGTGACAGAGATAGAGACACGGCGATAGAGAGAGGGACAGAACAAGAGGAGGAGATAGAGACACAGACACCAAAGGAGAGACCGATTCAGAGACAGAGGCAGACAGAGAGAGACTTAGAGACACACAGACAAAAATGGAAATGGGGGTCAGAGAAAGAAAGAGAAAGTCAGAGAGAGACAAATAGAAAAGGAGACAAAAAGGAAAGGAGGCAGAGAGGACAGGAAGAGGTGTGTGTGGGGGCAAATGTCAGGAGACAGACAGACAGACAGACAGATCTATGGGTATGGGAGGCCAGAGAGAAGGGCCACAAACACATGCACGCATGTGTACAGAGGAAGCCAGGAAACCACCTAAAGAGACAGGCAAGGTGTCAAGGGGAGGAGAAGGCTCAGGCCTGATGCTGGGAGGGGCCAGGGCAGGCCTGCAACGTGGGCAGTAGGAGGTCAGGGCTTGTCTGCTGGGCTCCTCTCCTCGGCTGTGAGCTGGGGGTGGAGGGCAGGCCTGAAAGTAGGCTGGGTGGAAGGGCTCTGCGGGATCAGGAAAGAGCCTGGATCCAGCCTTGGTCGATTCAGGATCCAGAGGTGACCCCCAGGAGCCCCTGGAGAGGGGCCCCGAACCAGAGAATGACAGGTGGCGAGAGGCCTGCGCAAAGCCTAGAAGGGTCCAGCGGAGCCCTCCTAAGCCTCTCAGCTCAGCAGGGAGAGGACCTGCTAGGGAGCCACCAGGCTAAGTCCCTCGAAGCTCCTCACCCAGACAGTGCCCTGCATCTGTGCCCAAGCCCCAGGTAGATTCCCCAAGGCCTTGGCAACCCATTCCATGGTTCCACAACCCAACAAAGAGAGCCCACTGGAAGTCCTCCCTGCTGTCTAATTCAGATACCTCCCATTGCAAGTGCAGCCCACTCAACTCCTTAGGAGGTTAAAAAAAAAAAAAGCCTCCACCGAAATCTGAAACGCCACGGAGTGCTCAGACAAAGACCCCTTTCTGTACAGTTCCACCCCCTCCTGCACCTCTCCCCCTCCCCACCCCCTTCCTTACTTACTGCAGGCTGAATTGGCAGCGGAGAGGTTTTGAGTCAACAAATGCAGTGGGCTGGGGAAGGGAGCCCTGAAGGGGATTCCTGTCTGGGAGACATTTGCTGACAGCAGTTACTGTGACAACAAGGAAGGTCTGCCACAGACCCACAAGCCTGCCTGCCTCGGGCCTACTGCTGCCCCGCCCAATCCTAGCTTTCCTCACAGCCCCTGCCCCACTGCTTCACTTACTCAGTCCTTCATCCCAGCATTTACTCTACAATCCTTGGACACCAACCATGTGGCCAAGCCCTGCTTGGCATTTTTATATTTACTGTCTCATTCAGCCTTCTTCCATTGACCAAGTAGAAAGCCGAAACTCAGTACAGGGAAGTGACTTGCCCAAGGTCATGCAGATGATAGAGCTGGGATTGGAACCCAGGTCTGTCTGGCTTCCCAAGTCAGGGTGTGGGCCTCCGGTCAGTGTCAGGAAACCAGGTGCCAGGTGGTGAGCTCTTCGAAGGCTGAGACTTCACTATCCTTAGCTCACATCCCTAGAACTGTGGCCAAAGCCAGCACACAGTAGGTGCTTGGGAACTGCTTATGGCAAGAATGTTAGCTTATCGAGGGGAGGGCAGGAGTCAGAGAGCGTGGGAGACCACAGAAGAGAGGGCCTTCCTGCTTGGAAATAGCTGTGCCTGGATTCTGCCACCCAAGCACCCAAGGGCAGTTATAGAGGGTCTCCTGTGTGCCAGACACTGTGCGAGAACCTCTGAACACAAAGATTTAAAAATTGCATTTGTACTTTGCCCTACAGGAGGTCTTTGTTTAGCTGGGGAGACAGACACATAAACAGATGGGGTTAGCGGTACTATAGAAATCAGTCCTAAGTGCTGCAGGATTCCAGGTGGAGCGTGGACCTAACTGTGAAAAGCAAAACAATAAAGCTTTTGTAAGAACGTAGAAAAATATCTCCACGATCTCAGGGTAGGGCAAGGTTTCTTAAACAATACACAAAAATAACAGCAACGCATAAAGGAAAAGATTGATAAATTGGAGTACTTTAAAATCAAGAAGCGCTGTCCTTCAAAAGACACCATTAAGAGAGTACAACCAACAAAGGCCTTATCTCCAGAATGTGTGAAGAAGTCCTACAAATGAGTGTGCAGGAGACTGACGACACAATGGAAGAACTGGACCAAAGAATTGAACACACAGAAATGCAAATGGCCAAATATATACAACAAGGTGCACAACCTGATTAGTAATGAAGGAAATGCTAAGGAGACTCCCCGTGAGATTCCACTGCAGCAGCCAGATTAGCAACGGTGTAAAAGTCCGATAAGAACACGCGTTGGTGAAGGAAATGCTAAGGAGACTCCCCGTGAGATTCCACTGCAGCAGCCAGATTAGCAACGGTGTAAAAGTCCGATAAGAACACGCGTTGGTGAAGGAAATGCTAAGGAGACTCCCCGTGAGATTCCACTGCAGCAGCCAGATTAGCAACGGTGTAAAAGTCCGATAAGAACACGCGTTGGTGAAGACGCGCAACAGGAGTTCTCAGTTAGGTCTTCGGAAGCAGCAAGATTGGCAACGATATAAAAGTCAGATAAGAACACGCGTTGGTGAAGACGCGCAACAGGAGTTCTCAGTTAGGTCTTCGGAAGCAGCAAGATTGGCAACGATATAAAAGTCAGATAAGAACACGCGTTGGTGAAGACGCGCAACAGGAGTTCTCAGTTAGGTCTTCGGAAGCAGCAAGATTGGCAACGATATAAAAGTCAGATAAGAACACGCGTTGGTGAAGACGCGCAACAGGAGTTCTCAGTTAGGTCTTCGGAAGCAGCAAGATTGGCAACGATATAAAAGTCAGATAAGAACACGCGTTGGTGAAGACGCGCAACAGGAGTTCTCAGTTAGGTCTTCGGAAGCAGCAAGATTGGCAACGATATAAAAGTCAGATAAGAACACGCGTTGGTGAAGACGCGCAACAGGAGTTCTCAGTTAGGTCTTCGGAAGCAGCCAGATTAGCAACGATGTAAAAGTCCGATAAGAACACGCGTTGGTGAAGACGCGCAACAGGAGTTCTCAGTTAGGTCTTCGGAAGCAGCCAGATTAGCAACGATGTAAAAGTCCGATAAGAACACGCGTTGGTGAAGACGCGCAACAGGAGTTCTCAGTTAGGTCTTCGGAAGCAGCCAGATTAGCAACGATGTAAAAGTCCGATAAGAACACGCGTTGGTGAAGACGCGCAACAGGAGTTCTCAGTTAGGTCTTCGGAAGCAGCCCATCAGGACGTAAGTAGTCAAGTCACAGATAGGCACATCCCAAAGGTGGATTCATGGACAGGAACGTTCATGGAGCCATTGGTCACGCAGGCCCCAAATCAGAACCAACAGATAGTGTAGACTGGGCAAACTGAGTGCAGGGGAACAGAGCCAGAGCACCGTGAATTCTGCCTGAGGGGCTGGGGTACCTGGGAGGTGACCTCTGAATTAGCTCTTGGAGGATGAAGTTTCCCTGTCAAGGAAAAGGGAGGGAGGGCATTCTAGACCGAAGGATCAGCAAATGCACTGGCAGGGGTTATAAGCGGTTCCCAGGAGGTGGCTGGGTGGTGGGTATCAGGGAGAGAAGCAGGAAAGGAGAGCAGAGAGGGGCTGGGACTTGTAGAATGTGAAGGCCTTTGTGGGCCACTGTAGGAAGTTCAGCTTAAATACAAAAATGGGAGAGTCGGGAGCTGGGAGCAGTGAGAGGGAGGGAGACCAGTTAGAGGCGATTGCAGAAGATGGTAAGGACTGGAAAGAAAGAGCACCCTTGTGGCGGAAGGGATAGGGTGGATTTGGGAACCCTCTCAGAGACAGAATAGACAGGCTGTGGTGCTCAGGGGTGGGGATGGGGGCGGGAGGGAGCTGAGGGGACTCCCAGGTCTCTAGCTTGGGTGTTGGTGACGCTGTCACTGAACATCTGGAGACAGAGGGAGGAGGGTGGGAGAGGTTTGGGGAAGGAGTTAAGAGGCCCAGTTGGGGACCTGCTGCTTTGGTGTTTCCTACAGGATAGACAGACAACATCCAGGACATCAGGACAGGCTGGGACAGAGAGCCACAGATATCAGAATTATGAGAGCAAGAAGCCATCGGTTAGATGAGAACATTTGGGGTGCAGGAGCAGGCCAAGACCAAAAGAAGTCGTAGATGGAGCCCTGGAACCAAACACAGATGCATTGGGCCGAGGAGAGAGAAGCAAAAGAGACAGAGGGGACGACCAGAAAGTTAGAGGAGCCCTGGGAGAGGGTGGCAGGACCACAGCATCTGAGAGGAAGTTTCACAGGGACTGGGTGGTCTGCGGAGTGAAGACGGTATTGGAAATAGGCAGGGTTGGGTCTGTGATAAGCAGGGAGGCGGAGTAGAGGGAAGGCGGGGGAGTTCTGGTCTGAGGATCTCTATTTTCTCTGTCAATTATATGTGAGGGACGGGACAGGCCAGAAGCCGAAAGGGTGGTAAAGGTTTAGAACAGGAGCTGACCACCAGGGGCCCAGCGGCCTGAGGGCCGGGCTGACGTCAGGGACCATCAATCTGGAGTGGCACCAGGCTGCACGGTTGGGTGATTTTCCTATGCCTTCTGGTAGCCTGGGATTCATGGGGGGGAAAGCAGACGACTGGAATCCTCTGAGGCTGGGAAAGGCAGTGCGAGGGGGTGTGGGAATCGAGGGTGTCAGGGAGAATGAGTGATGTGGCCAATCACAGGCAGGTCGATGGGGGAGGAAGTAGAGCCAGGAAGGAGCTGACAGCTGGCAGAGTGCCTTGGCCAAAGCCGGCACTCCAGCACCATAGTTGAATGAGCAAGACAGGATGGGAGAATTGGAGAACTCTCTGAAAGGAGACCAGGTTTTATGGGAGGAAAGGAAAGAAGTTGTGGCCTGAGAGGGGGAAACTGGAATTTAAAATTTTATGGGAGAGGAACCAGGTGGGTGGCTGAGATGGAGAGAAGGTCGCTGGAGGTGGGGAAATAGAAGAGTCAAGATGTGAGGGTGGGGGCTTCCCTGGTGGTGCAGTGGTTAAGAATTCGCCTGCCAATGCAGGGGGCACAGGTTCGATCCCTGGTCCCGGAAGATCCCACATGCCACGGAGCAACTAAACCCGTGAGCCACAACTACTGAGCGTGCGCTCTAGAGCCCGCGAGCCACAACTACTGAGCCCCATGCCACAACTACTGAAGCCCGTGCGCCTAGGGCCTGTGCTCCGCAACAAGAGAAGCCACCACAGTGAGAAGCCCGTGCACCGCAATGAAGAGTAGCCCCCTCTCACTGCAACTAGAGAAAGCCTGCACACAGCAATGAAGACCCAATGCAGCCAAAAATAAATAAATAAAAAATAAATAAATTTTAAAAAAAGAAAAAGAAGTGAGGGCGTCGGGATGTTCATGTGGACATTCCAGTTGCCCAGGATGTTGGGATGCAGAGGAAGACCATGAACCAGCTGCCCAAGTCCTCAAAAGATGACTGGGGACCTCTGAGTGGATAGGTGATATCAGCCAGGTTGGGTAAGGGGTATCGTGGCTGGATGGTGGGAAGCTGGGGGTCTGATTTTGAGTGGGAGAGGAAGTGTAATGGACTGAGGTGGCAGAGGGAGACGGCAGAATGCTGACTTTCCAGCCTGGCCAGGCGCCACTTCCTGCAGGCTCACCCCATCACTTTCCTCTGGGCCTTTTTTGTCCTTTAAATATGAAAGACTCCACTTAACCCTTGAGTATGCACAACCCTGATACTTGCTTTTCTCCACCACCCCCACCCCCGCCCCGAGATAATAGGGTAGGACTCTACCTCTTGTGGCCCCTATAATATATTGTGGACCCAGTATATCCTGAGAAATGGGCCATGGGCACAGGACAGAGGCCTGGTCTGCAGCTTGGGACAGTGAAAGTGTCGGGCTGTTCTAGGCCAAGCCACATCGTCTGCTGGCCTTCTGCGTCTCTCCTCCTTCTCCCTGGGACACACAGAGCTTTTCTACCCTTCGACTCTCACATGGAAAATTAAGCCAGTACAAAGAGACGCTATACATGAGCCAAGGCACGATGGCCTCCAGTATCATGGCAACTCACTTGCCTGAAATACCTCATCCCACCTACTATCAAAATCCTTCAAGGCAAAGCCAAAGAGGTGTCACTTCCTTTCTGATCTCCCCTTCTCAATATCAATTATTGATACTTTGTTAACAAGATTCTTGGTCCCTCCATTTGGCATTTGTTTCCACCAGTCTTAAAGTTGGCTGCTAAGGATCTATGTTTCCTACAAGACTTCATTCTTAAAGGTGAGACCTCTGAAGGGGCCATGGGGACAAATGAGTCGTGGACCTTATGGGGAGGGGCTTGCATTCTGGTCATACTGTCAATGAATTCCAAATGATTTCTACATCTGAAGGCCTAGGACTTGCAAAATGAAGGCCAGTGGATGTGTAGGGAGAGGGGGTAGGAATTGCCCTGATACCACCTGGGGAACCTGGCAAGGTGTCAGAGGCCATGCCCTGGGATCCTGATGGAGCAGGTAAGGTGGGGAGGGGTTAGGACTCCTGGAGTTTTAGAAACGTCGGCTGGTTCTGAATAGTTCTTCTAGTTGAGAGCCAGCAGTGGGGAAATAGAATTGAGTGCACTGGGGACTAACAAAGTAAGAAAACAACTAAACTAAGACTCACCACATGATGGCCATACAAGCAACGGTCACTTATGAGCCCTGCTTACAACCAGAACTCATCACTGGGAGACACAATATCAAGTGGGCATGTCATCAAAAGGTGCTCTCATTTTTTTTTTCGGTAGGTGACTTCAGATTATAACTCGAAACTTCTCAGGACTCACCAGGCTCCTGTTGTTCAAGGCACCAAGCGCTAATCACAGTATCTCTCTCACCATCTTCCCGCCCGCCCCCGGCCCCGTCTTTGAATCTTTTGGCTTCCAAAGCTAGATACCCAGAAGGAAGAAAATTAACGCATATTGAGCACCGTCATATGCCAGGCACTTGAAGTATTTATCTCAGTTAATCCCCCAAACTTCCCTATGTTGGAGAATAGTGTGAAGAAAAAATGGTTGAGAGCAGTAACCTCAGCTGACACAGGTTCAAGTCGTGGTTCTATAGCTCACTAGGACAAACTTGGACAGTCTCAAGCTACACAGCCTCAGTGTTCTTATCTGTAAAATGGGGCTAAGATGATTTACCTTCTCAGGCACATGGTAA
This sequence comes from Neophocaena asiaeorientalis asiaeorientalis, assembly GCF_003031525.2. Lineage (NCBI taxonomy): Eukaryota > Metazoa > Chordata > Mammalia > Artiodactyla > Phocoenidae > Neophocaena > Neophocaena asiaeorientalis. Next base: position 3,667,973 of record NW_020172364.1, read on the forward strand.
ATGTTGCATACATTATAGCTGTTTTATTGCCATCATCCTCATTTTATAGACCAACAAGCTAAAGCCCAGTTGTAAACAGTTGTAGGTATTTGTACTCAGGTCTGCTGCATGGTCCAGTTTCTTTCCTCCACCACTCTACCTCCAGGCAGCCTGGGCTTGGCCAGGGGAGTGTGTGCCATGGGGGGCCCCCGGCAGAGGCTCTGGGTTTCCCTGGGGGCTGGGGGTGGGGAGGAGCACCTGTGGCCACATTAGGAATGGCTTTTATGAGCCTGTTCCACCAACTGGCTCCCTCCCCCAGGTCTGCAGCACATTGAAGCTCTTCCTGTTTGCTCCCAAGCAGATGGTGCTGGAATCTCTCTACACCAACTCCCATTCATAAATCACAGCCTGTCCCCTGGTGCTGGAGCAACCATTCTAATTAGAGTGGGGGAGCTGTGTGCATGGGTGTGCATGTGTGTGTGTGTGTGTGTGAGTGAAGAGACATAGAGACTCCTGGCCAGGAGATGCCACCTCTTCCCACTGGGGCTAGAGCCTGTCCCCTCAGCAGCCCTCGCAGCCCACCCTGCTTTACACAGGGAAGGCTGGGGGTCCCAGGCCTGAGGAGAGAGGTCCTGTGGGGTGTTTCCTGCTGCATGTGACACCCCCTCCCTCCCCCATCCACCCACCAGAAGAGACCTTGGGACCAGGCAGCCATTCCTAACCCCACATTTTCTGCACCCAGGTTCTCTGCATGGTGGTAAGGGGAAGGGGGGGGTAGGGGATATTAACAGAGCCCCTAGTGTGTCCCTGGCACCCTAGTGAGTACCTGAGGGGCTGTAAGGGGAGGGGGCTTGGAGATAGGGATGGAGAGCCGGTCTGCCGGAGGTGAGAGCCGAGCGAGTGGAGGGGTGGGGAAGAGAACAACGAGATTGAGGGAAGCCGGGCTGGGGGACCCTTGCCCAGCAACTCAGCTCAGACTCCAGAGCTCTTTGGGTCCCTTATCTCAGGCCCACTGGACTGTGTGTGTGAACATATTTTCCATTCGTGTTCATGTATCCAAGTGTATGAGAGACTTTGGATTCAGCGGTGGACCTGGGGGTATTGTGCTCGTGCATATAAGCCGTTTGCATGCCTAAATCGTTGCATGCCTCGTTCATACTTGTGTGTGAGTATGAGTGGGCTCGTGTGGGTGGGGGGAGGGATTGACTGTGGGTTTGGGTGTATGTGAGAGGGTCTTGGTGCGTTTAGGGTGGAGTGTGTGTGCTGTGTGTGTTGGAGTTTGGGTGAGCAGGTACGGGGCTGGCTGTTGCTTGTCTGCGACTGCCTGCCTGTGTTCGGGACACGTGATGCTGCACACCTGAGTGTACCTTCTCCCCCGCACCACCCCCCCAGCAGTTCCCGGTGAGGGGAGATGGGAGGGGACAAGAGCACCTCCCCCCAGGGGCAAGGCAGAAGGGGTCACTCAGCCCTAGGGACAGTGGCTGCTCTGGGGGTCATAGCTGACCCTCCATCTCCTTCCTCCCCAAATCCCTCTCTGTCAAGAGAGCCCTGTAAATGGGCTTCTGCCTGGGACCCTTCTTCTCCAGGTGGGTCTACCTTGCAGGGGGTCCTCCTTTACCTTCCCCTGCTCCCAGAGAAGTCTGAGGCTTTACCTGTCTATGTCCCCTCAAGTGCCTGTAGCTCTCACCCGGTATTAGGTGGCACCACAGGGGGCGCAGGGTGCTGCTACTTATTGCCCCTGCCCCTCCCTCCCCACTGCTCACCTTCATTCTTCCCCAAGCAGCTCCCAGCTGTCCCGGGGCAAGAGTCCTGGCTTACTTTTTTAAAAATTTATTTTTAATTTTTTTGACTCCATTGGGTCTTCATTGCGGTGCGTGGGCTTTCTCTAGTTAACGGTGAGCGGGGGCTACTCTTCGTTGTGCTGTGCGGGCTTCTCACTGCGGTGGCTTCTCCTGTTGCGGAGCACGGGCTCTAGGTGCACGGGCTTCAGTAGTTGTGACACACGGGCTCTAGAGCGCAGGCTCAGTAGTTGTGGCGTGCGGGCTTCGTTGCTCCGCGGCATGTGGGATCTTCCTGGACCAGGGCTTTAACCCATGTGCCCTGCATTGGCAGGTGGATTCTTAACTACTACGCCACCAGAGAAGTCCCAGCCCTGGCTTTAAATACAAGCTCCACATGTGCCACTTGCTAGCTGTGTCTCTAGCCAAGAGTCATTGCACTTCTCTAAGTCTCAGTTTCTTCATCTGCAAAATGGATATTAAAGTACACACCCTGCCTACCTCTGAGGGTTATTGTGAGGATCATAGGAGGTAATGTATGTGAAAGTAGCAAGAAATGATGAAAGACTGTACACGTGGTAGCAATTATTACTTCTGGGTTGTCTTTTAACTAACCAACGCTAAATCCATTTCACAGATGGAGAGACTGAGCCCTGGAGAGACTTGACTCTGTGTTGCACCTGTGGCTTTTTGCTAGGATCCTGGCCCCTGGTATCCACCCCTCACTCCTGGTCCATTAGCAAAGGAGATCCCAGAATTTTGCTATCCCTTCCTCCACCTGCCCACCTTGCCTGCTTTGAAAACTCTTAAGCATCCTTCAGGCAACAGCACAGACGGCACCTCCCTCGGGAAGACTTCCCTGATCCTGAGCAGAGCTGGAGTCCTGCTTCCCGGGTCTCTGAGCACACCTCCTGGCAGCTCTTATCAGGCTGCTCTGGAACTGTTTGTTTTTCCAACACTTTTCACAATTACCGTGCAGTTTACAAACACTGAGAGTGCAGCGTGATCCAGCTACTGCAGCTACCGTGGTGGTGCCGCCCAGGTGCTAGTTCCTGCGGGGCGACCCTTCTGAGGTAGAAGCACCCCTCACCCCAGCTCGTACCTATGACCACCCCCACCTCAGGGCCCAACCCAGAACCTGGCTCCAGGAGGTGCTTGGTAAATGGTGACTGACTGAAAACAAAACACATGAATGAGGCAAGGAGTGGAGTTTCTGGGAACAAGACAGAAGGGAAGAGATGCTTCTCGTTAACATCTCTTCATAAAAGCCAGCAAGTTCCTACATCCAGCTGGTGTCTGAATTGGGGCCAATCATAAAACAGGGAGGCCTCTGAGGCTGAGGGCAGCTGGCTGGCCGGTGGGCTTTATAGGGCGGTTTTATGGACTCAGCTGAGATGTGGTGATGAGAAGCCAAACTTTAAACATCCTCTTAAAGTTTGCTTTCACTCCCTCAGGCCTCTGAGCTGAACAGAATTGAGAAGAAGGGTGACTGAGGACGTGCCAGTTGGAGGGATGATGAGGATAGCATCATCCACGTGGACCAAAAGGAAGTAGGCAGGAATCACCGCAGGAAGGGTGTAAGTTAGATTTAAGGAAGGACTTCCTTCTGGTGCTGGGATGTGGCAGTGAGTGACAGGGAGGGGAGCAGATGGACCGACTTGCTCCCCATTACTCTGTGACGTAAGGGGGTCGTGTCATGTTTATTTCCTGTAGCCTCTGCTGTCTTGCTTGCAGAGTGGGGGAGGGACTACCACCTCTGCTCCCCATCTCACCCTGCTCTCTCCTGTCTCCCCTGTTATTGGCCAGGCAGAAACCTCCAGGGGGGAAAGAGAAAGGAGCCGAGGTCAGTACCAGGATCTGCTCAGGAGCTGGGAGCCCGCCTGAGCCCGGCACCCCCAGGCCTGTGAGCGCAGGGTCCTCGTGGTCTGAGTGGCGAAGCTTTCCCTCCAAGACTATGCGGTTTGACGTGTGGAAAGGAGAAAAGCAAGGCACCTGAGGAACTGAGAAAAGTGCTGAGGAGAGATTTAGAGGTGAAGAAAAGTCAAAGAGATAAGGAAAGAGAAAAATCAGAGAGGAAAAAGCAGAAAAGAAATGCATGGAGCCCACGCTGCCGGCTTGGGAGGTTGATCTCGGCAGACTTCACAAGCCTTCAAGGGGGCGTTAGCATCTTACAGATGGGGAGCCCCCGCTCAGAGGGGACCATGGCTCGCCTGGGGTTCCCCAGTCGACGAAGTTTTTGAATCCAGGACTGTCTGACTCCAGCCCACGCAGGGCTTTCACACGCTGGCTGGGCAGCGTCCTGGCCTGGTCTGTGTGAGCACGAGTCGTCCAGGATGCTCTGAGGCCAGGTGTCCTGAGCCCTGGGCAGCAGAGCCCCCTGGGGCCCCTGGGGCCCTGGGCCCGGACCAGCCTGGGCCTGCTGTCTGAAACTCGGCTTCTGGCCGGCCTGTCTGCCGGGAGGATTGACAGCTATGCTCTCGGGGAATGGAGAAGTCGGAACCCAATTAAAGGCCAGAGTCCTCAGCCACGGAGAGGGTGCTCTTTGCCTTGGGGGCCGCAGCTCATGCCCTAGAAGCCTCTAGTCCAAGCAGGATTCTCAGCTCCTGTAGGGGCTGGAGGGATGAGGGAAGTGGGAACGGGGTTCCGCAGGACCCCACCCTACCCGCGCCTGGCTGCGAGAGCCCCGGGGAGGGGGCGTGGGGCTGGGGGGTGAAGGGGGCAGCTGGCTCCT
>NW_020172364.1:3672478-3704112 GCF_003031525.2 Neophocaena asiaeorientalis asiaeorientalis
GGCTCCTGCTACCCGGGCCTGCCCCTTCCGATTCCCTAGGGCAGGGGATGCGGAAAAGAAGGAAAGGGAAAGAACACTGAGCACCTATCACGTGCCAGGAGCTTTACATACATTAGCAATTTAATCCTCCCGGCAACCCCGAAGGGAGGATTGTTATCCTCATTTTACAGGTGACAGAAACGAAGTTCAGAGAGGTTAAATATCTCAGTCAGGCCCACACAGCCCCCAAACTGTGGAGGCGGGATTCAGACTCAGGGCTGCGCAACTCCCAGCAATGCTTGTGTGCTCTGGGAGAGGGTGACTTGCCCATCCCTTCAAAACTTCCAGGACTGGGGCGTTCCCAGGCACACTCCATGTGTGCCTCTGGCCTCTGGGGGCCCAGGCCTCCCAACTCTAACAAACACCCTTCAGACGTTTCTGGACACTTCCCACCCCTGCTCTGGGGTCCTTGGGAAAAGCGGGTTGCCTTTGAAGGGGCCCCCCAGGCCCATCAGCATCTCTACTATTTCACACTTTCCCTTCAGGATCATCAGATGAGGAACAGCTGGGCCTGCAGATTTACTAGGGTTTTGCAAGTGATTCTATCCGCTCTTCCAGCTAAGCTCCACCGCTGCTCCCATTAGTAGCCTCTGGAAAGCAAAGGGAATTCCTTTGTCAGTTCCCCAAACCCACTTAGCTGGTGTAATTTTTGCCTCTCCCACTCCTCACAGCAATTGGGATCCGGCCATACATCTTCCCAGAAACACCAGAGACAAAGAGGGAGAAAAAGAAAGAAAAGAGAGAGAGAGAGAGAATGCGTTTTACTGTTCTGTTCAAGAAAACAAAACACAGGAAACCTCTGGCAGGAGGGAGAGAAGACCCAGATTTCCCTCCTGGTTCCATCAGCTCGTGTGGCTGAAGGCAAGTCAAGTAATCTCGGTAGGCCTCAGTTTCTACTCCTGTGAAATGGGCTGAGTATCCAGCCTGAGTACCTCTCAGAGGGGATGTGAGCATCAGAGCCAGAGCCCTGCACCCAGAAACATTCGGTAGGTATGCTGAAGTGGGAGCCCACCTAGATGGCCCATCCTCAGACCCACTGACAAGCCTTCAGACATGTTCAGCATTTCCCACTTTTCCCCCTTTGTTTTTCAGGGGTCACTCATCGACCTACATACACTGTGTGACATGCACATGTAGAAGCTTGTGACGGGATGTGACATCAGGAGAGCCAAGGGGAGGAGGCACAGGAAGAAGTGGGCACTGGGACACGATATGAACATTCAGTGCCAAACAAGAAACACAAGGCCCCAGCCACCCCCGGGGGCAGAGTTTCACGTGTGACCAGTTGTCACAGGTGCCACTTGTAAGAGCTGGGCAAAGCCCTCAGGGAGCTGAGCGGAGGCTCAGACTGATGGTGCTATTTTAGTAATGAATCATTATTAATCGTTTTAATTATCAAACAAAATGTGTTAATATTTGGTTAACTGTTAAAGTACTAATGATGGTACTTACAAATTAATGGCTCAGAATGATGGTCATTGTAATAATGCTATGCTGAAGGAATCTTTTTGCCAATAGATAAATCAGAAAGCAATTGAGGTATATAACAGTGATTGTAGGACCGATGTGTAATGACAACAAGAAATACGTCTGCATGTGTCCAAATAAGTATGCAGGTATCAAAAATGCCAACGGTCAGCCTTGACCGCCAAGCTTGGCCAAAGGGCTCTGTCACAAAGAGGCATCGGGCAGCAACAGCCCGGCTGCCAGGGCCCACACAGGCGGGGGTAGTAAGGCAGCCTGGGCCTGAAGGGGGCTGAGTCTGACCGGAGGACACTGGGAGACACAGGCTGCAGGAGCTTGGGGGAGTGAAGCCAGCATAGTGACCAGAGGGAGCAGAAGTACAAGCCAGCAAAGGGTGATATGATGAGAAGCCTGCTGAGAACCGGCAGCAAAAAATCTCTCATGAACGTTGTGCCAGCCCTGCAGCCAAGCATTGCAATATAATCACCAGGTATTAAGAAAATAGAAATGATGGGAATTCCCTGGCAGTCTAGTGGTTAGGACTCAGCGCTATCACTGCAGTGGGCCTGGGTTCGATCCCTGGTCGGGAACAAAAAAAGAAAAGAGAAACGCGGTCTCCAGGCACCTGGCAACATGGGCAGATGAAGAAGACAGAAACTGACAACACGGAGGGATGATTGAAGCCCAGGAGCAACTACCTCTGCCTGAAGGAGCGGGGATGGGCCGCTAGAACCAGAAAGACAGCCATGCCTTACACCTGTAATTAGGCAAAATGCTTACTTTAGTTGTAAGCATAAAGTTGTAGTCAACTCTTTCTGTGATTTGGCTATTTACTGGGAATTCAGTCATTTCTTAGTTTTAAAGTCCCCACTTAAGGACTTCAATGGGATGGACCTGCCTAAACTCCCAGTGTTCAGGCAGAACCATTCACATTGTAGAGTCCAGAAAGGGACATCCTGACTGATTGATCCTGCCCAGGGACCTTGCTGAGTTTAGCATTCCCCCACAGGGGTGAGAAACCCAATTTATAAAGACATGGGATAAGCCTTGCTGTCTCCCGGACTGGGCAGAGAAGCAGGGTCACCTCACAGAATTGGCTAGTTGCCCAGCCAAGAAAGAACTCACCATGTCTGTTGATGGGCTAGGAGATAATCACGGGAGAGGAAGGTTTGGGCCAGTGGCCTCCAATTCCCCGCTGGAGGAGGACTTTGGGAGTTGTTGAATCTGTTTTGAATTCTTCCAAGATCCAGTTTGTCTGGGCCCTTAATCAACTAGAAATGGTAGTCATCTTGGAGGCAAGCAATGGAGGCTGCAGCTAGCCTGGACTAGAAATAGGAGTGCATTTTCAAATACTCAGACATTTCCTTTTGGGGGAGGGGTCTAGGGTTGGGGCTTATACTCTTCTTGGCTTGAATCCCCAGAAACCTAACGGAAGGCCTCACACTGTCTTTTTGTAATCATGCTCACCACGTGGTGTTAGAGGGAAGTTGAATGCATTAAAGAGTCAGCCATTCTGGGCTGTAAAATAGGAAAATTCCAGCAACCTAAAAATCTCACAATGCCCTGAGTCTTTCAGCGAATTCTAGTGTCACCATCCACCGGTGGCCGGCTTGCCATGGGGCTGGGCCCACAGTAGGTTCTCATGAGCACTTGTGCCCTCCCCTCCCCTCCTGGGGTAGGTCCCCAAGCACTTAAGGTTATTATAACAGGTTAAGTCTCACTCGCCAATTTGTTTAACCTCACACCACGTTGGATATAAAGTCCTTAATCTAAATAACGGTCGCTCGTTTTCCCCCTGCCTTGAAACAACAGGCATTTCATTCACCCCAGCTGGCAGCGCCTGGCAGACTGGCTAACAGGTTCTTATGGGCTGAAACGTGCTGCGGCTTGTTCCTGCTCCATCTCTCCTCCTTCTCAGCTTTTCTACAAGCCACATGCAAAAATCTGCCCCATTACTCGATTATCACATTTCATATGAAATTAGGTATTGCAGGTCTCATGTTATTCAATTAGCTTGGCTCAGGCTGAGGGCATGACTCAGAGGCACTCCCAGTTTCACCGCCTTCCAGTCATGGCTCCTCCTTTATCCTGACCCCTGGGACACCCTGTCTTGCTAGGATACCCTTCTTTCTGCTGAGGCTTTGGCTAAACCACACTCTCAGGCCCCTTAGCAGGACAAAGCTTTCCCCACCAGCTTCAGTTCCACCCTCTTGAACCCTGACTTGCCCGTGTCTCCTAGAAGTACCCAGATGAATGACCTCCACTTGCCTCCCTGAAGGTGTGGCGCGCAGCCCTGCGGACAAGCCCTGTGCTTACCCTGGTCCTGGCGGCTTTTTCATTCTTCTCCCTGTCACTAGACTAATGGTTTCTCCAAAAAGCTTCAGCCCTCCAGGCTTCAGTGTCAGCAGCTCTGGGTGGCCCAGCACACACTTCCTCCAGGTACACGTGAGCGTACTAAAAATCCTGGTCCCACCCACACATCCTGGCCTGGTAACTTCCCCTTGTTCCACTTTGCAGCCTTCATATTCTCAACTCCCTCGTTTACATTTCATCAGAGTCAACCTCAGGCTCTCTGCAATCCCTCCATCAATCCTCAGTGATGTTTTTGGCTATACCCCCTGCCCCTGGAAATGACTTCCCACCACTCCAGAGGCAGACACACGTGGACCTCCTTTTCTTCCTGGCACACGTTCCCTTCTGTGCCCAACTGTCTCCAGAGGTGTCAGGAAATGTGTTTGGGTTTTATTTGCTCATTCAGCACAGTTGTCTGAGTACCTACTATGCGTAAGAACAGATTCTTTACCCTCAGGATTTATAACCTAGAAGGAGAGGTGAGAAAAAGAATACAACTGGTAATTACAAGAGAGAAAGTGCCTCTTATGAGAGAGGTAGAGGAAGGCAGGACACTGGTGAGGCTTAATCTGCATATTCACTCTGGGAATTCTGGGTTATCAAGTCTGAATGACAAGGACCCCATGGAAACAGTGTAAAGGACTTTTGGGTCTGATGATCAGATCTCAGGAGACTCAGTGAAGACTCTTAAAGACAAGATAAAGAATGAAGCAGGAATTTCCCTGGTGGCGCAGTGGTTAAGAATCCACCTGCCAATGCAGGGCACACGGGTTTGAACCCTGGTCCTGGAAGATCCCACATGCCATGGAGCAACTAAGCCCGTGTGCCACAACTACTGAGCCCGTGTGCCACAACTACTGAAGCCCGCGCACCTAGAGCCTGTGCTCCACAACAGGAGAAGCCACCACACCACAATGAAGAGTAGTCCCTCCTCGCCACCACTAGAGAAAGCCTGCGTGCAGCAACGATGACCCAACGCAACCAAAAATAAATAAAATTGATTCTTTAAAAAAAAAAGAATGAAGCAGCTGTGGTTCTGCCCTGTGAACCCAAAATTCACCTTTAGCTAGAAGAGAGTAAAGGACTGTTGAAAGATCCAGGTTCCCTTCTCTAACAATGAGCTGAATCAGCTTCCTAAGAAAGACTTCCCCTAATTTGGGGGTTCCCTTTGGCAATAAACCCTCTTAATTGCACTAAAATTCACATGACTGTTTGAAGCAAAATTATAACATTTTCTTGTGGGTTTTATAATATATGTAGATGAAATACATATGATAACTGTAGCATAAAGAATGGGGGTAGGAAGTAATGAACCTCTGTGGTTGCGAGGTTTCTACATTTTACTTGAAATAGTAACTCTAAGTGGATTGTGAAAAGTTAAGGATGTATGTTGCAATCCCTGGGGCAGTCATTAAAAAATTAATGCAAAGAAGTATAGCTACAAATCCAATAGATAAATTTAAATGGAATTCTAAAAATCCAAAAGAAGTCAGGGAAGGAGGAACAGAGAAATGGAAAACAGAGCGGGCAAATGAAACTAAATTCAACCATGTCAATAATTACATTAAATGTTAATGGGCTAAACATTGCAATTAAAAGGCAGAGATTGTCAGAATAGATTTTTAAAAAAAGACTATTTGCAGTCTGCAAGAGAAATACTTTAAATATAAAGTCACAGATAAGTTTTTTAAAATGGATAAAAAATTACAGACATTCAAAGCTGGAGAGACTATATATTATCAGATAAAATAGGCTTCAAGGCAAAGGGTATTACCAGAGATAAAGAGGGACATTTTATAATGGTAGAAAGGTCAATTCATCAGGAAGGGAAGACACTCATAACCATGTATGCAATGTATAACAGTGCTTCAAACACATGAAGCAAAAATGGACAGAATTAAGGGGAGAAATAGGAGAAATATAATCAAAGATGGAAAGTTCATCAGTGAAGGTGGAGTTGTCTGATTTCACCTCCAGGACAAATGGGCTTGGGAGGCCATCCCCTGAGCCAGTGCTGGGCTGTAGTCTGTGGCCTGTGGTGAGACACCTCAAGGAAGAAGCCAGGAGGGAGCCAAGCAGCTGTTCAGCAAAAAAACCTGGAGAGATTCTTCAAGGCTGGCACACTCATGGCCCCAGGTGATGTTTGTGGACAGCCTAGAGCTTGGACCTCCCCTGAGGTTGGGAGGTAGTGGTTGAGGGTGTTGAAGCTGGTTCTGAAGGTAGTGGTGAAAATGCCCAGGTGGCAATGGTTATTTCTGTTGGCTGTTCTGGAACAGGATGCCAAGTAGTGGAGTGGAAAGCACCAATGGAGGCCAAAAAGAGCTTCGCCCACTTCATTATTAGCTGCTCAGGATTCCTTTATAATATACCTGATGAGGTGGACTCAGGTGTCAATGACCACACAAGAGCTAACCTTACCCTTAATAGTCATCAAGACTGATGGGGTCTGAAGAAGCAAGAGGTAGCCCAATGGTTCTCAAACTTGAGTGTCCAGCAGAATCACCGGGAGGGCTTTTTAAAACAGATTGCTGGGCCCCATGCCCTCATTCAGCAGGTATGAGGTGGGATCATATGCTGATGCTGCTAGTCTGGAGATACACTTGGAGAACCACTAAGGTAAACAAGTGCCGAGGGGAAAGTCTTTTTCGATACACTGAGTCAGTATGGAAAGTCACAGTTGGGGGTCAGGGTGAGGGACATGCCAGGTAGAGGAGACAGAAAAAATAAGGTGCATTTATGGGGCTGAACTGTTCTGTCCATATATAGAGCAGAGCAGAGAAGCCTGGTGAGGTGGACCAGAACCCAAATCAGGCTTGGCCTAACTTAGAAATGAAGAACACAAGCTCAGAAATCGGATATGTGGGTTCAAAACCTGTTTCTGTCGCTTATCGGCTGTGTAACCTAAAAGAGGTTACTTAAACTCTCAGAGCCTCAGTTCCACAATCTGCAAAATGGGGCTAATGCTAATACCTCCTCTCAGGATTGCTCGTGAGCGAGTGCAGGTCAACTCCTGGCACTCCTGGGTAAGTGCTCAGGCAGTCAACGCTAAGGTTCTTGCTGAACACTAGGCTAAGGGTTTGCAAGCAGAGCGCACGGCTGACCCATCCGTGGGCCGACGTTGACCATATCAGGCCTGGGCTGCAACTTTAGCAACAAGCTAGTCAGATGGTATTTGTGAAATCCTTCCTGAGGACACCGGCTTTTGGCTCAAATAGTTCCAGGCCTCCAGCTGATGGTGATCACTTTCCTGGAAGTTAGGCTGCCCCCCAGCCCTGCTCCTTCCCGAGGCCCTTGGCAACCACAAGGGGTGGCTGAGGCAGCTTTACCGGGGCCCAGGCTGAGAAGCTGCAAGCAAACTAGCCTCGGGATTTATCACCGGCTTTCGGAGTTATCAGCTGGCATCCAACAGTGCAAAAGGCAGTAGCTTTTGGATGTCTTTTTTTTCACAGTGAGAAGCGAAGGGGATTGAGTCCATCTGCATTAAGGAAAGGGAATTCATCCTCCTTCTCCCCCCACCTCCCCGTGTTCTGAGATAAATTGGTTCATTTCCATGAAAATTTAAACTCAGAAAAGAATCCTTGCCTTTTGGACTGTGAGTTAAAAGGGAAAGGGGAAGCTGTACGCCCAGGACAGAAAAGCTGTGCCTGTCCCCACCCTCTCCTGGTGCCACACAGGACCCCAGGATGTGGGCACAGCTCCTGAGTGGTTCTGTATGGTCTGAGCCTTTGTGCTTGCAGCACTACAGGAATGTGGGTGCTGGCTTAGATTACACTGAAGTTTCCATAACTCCTTGGAAATTGTAATCTGGCTACTGCTCCCCACCTTCCTTGGGGAGCCAGGCTTTCACCGGGACCACTACCCCTCTCCTCAATCCCATGTAATTTGAGTTCTTTCCTCTTCTTACCAATTAAGGCCTTAGCACGTTCTGTGGCCATGTCCTTTCAGGGTCTTACCATGGAGAATGGGCAGGGATGGGGTAGGAGGCACTGGTTCCACAGCCTGGAATCTCCTCCGGCAAGTTCCTCATCCTGGGGCTTGTCCACAGCAAACTCTGCCCCCTCAGGAAGGGTGCCTTGCCCCCAGTACCATCTCAGTTAATCCCCATCCCTACCCCCTGCTTTCTGTCTTTGTGGTTTGAATGGAGCTCAGGATAAAGCCAAGCCTGGTCATCTTGGGGAAGCACTGTTCGTGGTTGGAAGTCATGAGCAAAATATGAAAAATAGTGAAAAGAAAAAAATCCTGCTTAGGGAAGCAAGTTTCCTAGCAGGGGGAAAAAAAGCTAACTGGCAAAGTCCAACAGGAATAATCAGAAATAGTCTCTGGATTTTTCACCTTTAGTATCTTCCACCCCCCTCCCCATCCTTCCCCACAGCATGGGTAACCAAGAGATACCTACATTAAGGTGATCGTCTAGGAAGAATCAACTTAGACATGAAGCCAAATTCCTAAGCAGTTTCCACTGCAATCCAGATTTCCTCATGCTGCCTTCTCCAACTCCTCCTTCATCCAAATGCAGCTCACATTATATATCTGCTCCCCCGGGGGCTGCTGGCCCGGGCAGGTGTTTGTGGCAGAGCCCTGGGACCCATCCAAGGGTCACACCTTCTGGGCCCTGTGTGTGGAGGTACAGCTTAAAGGTGTAGGTGGATTTATCTCATCAGCCAAGTATTGCCTGAGTGAACGTCTGCATGAACCAAAGGACAGTGAATTCCCCTCACTTAGTCTTGCAAATCAGTCTCCCCACTTTCCCAGCCCAGGTGGAGGTATTTTCCTCCCTTGAGACTGAGTAGAATAAATGAGGCAGCAGCCCAGGTGGGAGGCAGGGGAGCTGGTTGTGAACTGATTGAGTCATCCCTCCAGTCCCACCCCACACCTCCTGCCCATAGCTTTAATTCAGCCTCCATCTTCTCTTGCCCCCAGTAGGCATCAGCCTCCCAGCCTCCACTCACCGCAGAGCAGCCTTTTTACAAAGCAACGCTGAGTATGTGAGTGGCTCAGGGTTTACACACACGGACAACCAGGTGTGGAGCTCTGCAGAGGCCTGGAAGGGAGATGCAAGCAAAGGCCCAGTCTGGGTTAGGCCTGAGCTCTTAGCTTCACAGGGTTCAGGGGGTTTTCTATCTGCAAGTATGTGTTGGTCCCTGCTGGTCCAGGTCGAGGTCTGGGGGGACTCATCTCCCATAGAGAATGTTATCACCAGGACAGCCATAGGTACTTAAACCCCCTGACTTCTTTAACCACCCCGGGGGAGGAGGGTGCTCCTCTCTGAAACCCTCCCCCAGCCCCGAGTGTCTGCTCTGTTCTGCGAGGCGTGGGCCTCCATGGAGGTTTATGGAATGACTCTGAGGCATCTGGGAATGCAGCTTTGGAGGGGGGTGAAGATGGATCATGTTTCTCTCCCAAGCCCTTCCCCAACTCCTTGGGACCCAGGAGTGGCAGGAGCTGGGCCTCTGAGAGTTGGCTGGCTTATTTTTAGTTCAGATTCTAGCTCACAAGCCTGATTGTTTTTCGGTTTTGCCGAATTTGGGCCAGGTCCTGGCAGTTTCCTAGAACCCTGGCTTTGGCTGTTGAAGGTCTGTGGGACATGAGCCGCTGGGGCAGGGAAGTCCCACCAGCTTCCTGACCCAGGGCACTGGCAGAGCACAGACAGCCTAGCCAGGCTGCTCTGGGGCCTGGACCAGCTGCCCCAGTTGGAAGGGGAAGGAACCTGGGCCTCCCAGCGCTGAGCCTTTGGTGATTTGGGATAGGAGGGGTATAGACTTAACATCCTGTTTAAATTTGGCACTAGTAGAATTTTTTAACAGGGGTTATGACCCTCCCTCCTCCCTCTCCCAGGCCTTCCTTACATATTCCTCTAATCAGTTTTTCCCTTTTGGCTCTAATTCTGCTCTTCACCTTGGAGCTTGGGTCCTGACCGAGGGAGAAGCAGTGTGATCACTGTGATTTCTTGAACGCTGCCTCTGAACGGAGCTGACCACAGACAGGCTGCCGGGAAGCCCAGCAGCCCCCAAGGGACCAAAGACGGGAAAGAGGAGAGGAGAGACAGATGGGTGTGAATGCACGTGCACGTGTGTGTTGTCACATGTGAGTGTGCTGTGGCTAGAGGTGGTGGTGCAGGAGGTCTGAGAGGAAAGGCGAGAGAGAGGGAAAAATGCCTAATTACAGCCAGGCACAAGTGCCTGCAAGCCCAGTCCTTGGCTGGCCGGCCATGTGAGCAGAGGCGCTGTAAGCGAACACCCAGCCCTTCTGTGACTCCCGGGCGGGGGAGCCCACATTCCTGCCCGGCAAAGGCTGCTTTAATCAAGGCTCCAGATCCTTCCTGCAGCCGCCCAGGGGGGACTGTAACGCTAAACACATTAGTGTGTGAGATTGAAAGGTAACACATTCTCATGGAAGCCCCCGGAACAATGGGCCTCGGGTCTGGGTTTCATTTGGAGGAACTGTGCGGTGGGAATTTCTCTAATCAAATAAAAGGAAAATGAAAAACTCTATCATTCGCAAACTTTAATGCTCTTAATTGCATTAATTTGAAAAACATACAAGGTCTTTCTGAGTGTGGTGTTGGAGCCTGATAGGAGAGGAAGCTTGGGGCCTGGTTGGGGAGAGGCAGGAGTCTGATGGCAGCCAGTGTGGCCGGGGCCTGAAGGACGGCCTGGCAGAGACCCAAGTGATAGGAGGTTAGGCTTCTGTCACCCTGTGGCCCCTCCCAGCCCTGGTATTTCCGGGGCCTCCATGGTGGCTGAAGAGGCCTGAGAGCCCCGTCAGGCCACTTGGCTTGGACCTGCTGCTGTCACTCACTCCTCATCTGCCAAACCCGAGGGGGAGGAGGCAGCTCCTTTCTGCTCTGTCAGCACCCACAGCCCGGGGCCAGCTGCTCATCCTGCAACACATCCCACCCTGGATGCCTCCAGAGGCCCAAATCCCAGTCTGCCCCTTCATTCCCATTCCACCATATTGGACCTGCAGGGGTGTACCAGCCTCTTTCTGCCCCAAACTCTGTCTCCATGGAGGATGGAGCAGAAAGAAACAACCTGCATTTGGGTGTTGAGTCTGTCAGGATGGGATCCGAGCTCCCTAAAGCCTGAAGGAGTTAGGGCCTTCCCCCTGCCCTCTGCTGCAGGGCCGGGGCTAGGAAGGCCTCAGCTCTCCACTGAGTCAGGGCTGAGGGACAGTGGACTGGGCCCTGCAGGGAGCTGTGGAGCCTGGAGGTTCCAAACTGAGGCACAGCCCTCCCTGGAAGTTTGGGCCTGTGACTCACAGAGAGATGTGCCAGGCACCGGACATGTTGGGGCTTAGTCCCAGCCCCTCTGCTCTCAACCTGCATGACCTTGAGGCAATCGACCGTCATCTGCAGGAATAATGTAAACCCTACCAGGGCTGTTAATGTTGGCTCCTCTCGGGGGCCCCCAGTCCTTAGGAGACAGTGGGGGAGTGAGGGTTGTCCGTGTGTACACAGGAGCTTCAGGCCGTCAGTTTTAGTGGCCACGCAAAGGACCCTCTTTCTCCATCCCATAGTTTCCTCCTTGAATTACTGTTGTCTTGTGGGTCCCTCAACCTGGAATTACTGTCTTATCCTTGAACTTGTAGGAAGCTCATCTCATGTCTCAAGTGTCACCTCCTCTGTGAAGGCCTGTGACGTGCCTGAGAGAACTGAGTTCCCTGGCAGGTACGGTGGGAACATGATGTTATTGTTCCTATTTTCTGGAAAACCGAGGTTCTGAGAGGTTTGTTGACTTGCCCAAGATCACACAGCAGCAGAATCAGGACTAATATTCCACATAATGGCCTCCATTTTCTAGCACCTGCCATGAGCCCAGCACTGTGTGGGTCACTTTATGTTTTTTTTTCTTTAATAAATAAATTTACTGACTTAGTTATTTTTGGCTGTGTTGGGTCTTCGTTGCTGCTCGCGGGCTTTCTCTAGTTGCGGCGAGCGGAGGCTACTCTTCATTGCAGTGCGCGGGCTTCTCATTGCGGTGGCTTCTCTTGTTGTGGAGCGTGGGCTCTAGGCGCGTGGGCTTCAGAAGTTGTGGCACGTAGGCTCAGTAGTTGTGACTCGTGGGCTCTAGAGCACAGGCTTATTAGTTGTGGTGCACGGGCTTAGTTGCTCCGTGGCATGTGGGAATCTTCCCGGACCAGGGCTCGAACTCGTGTCCCCTGCATTGGCAGGTGGATTCTTAACCACTGTGCCACCAGGGAAGCACCCCCAGCACTCTTCTTAAATCTTATTCATGAAGAATTTTGTCAGCCATCAGCCAACACCACTTACTTAGAGCTCTGGGCAGGGATAAATGAGGGATACAGTCCTTGCCCGGGTGGAATGCAGGCTCCCAGGGCGGCCAGACCTGCACCCTCTGGGGGAAGTGGGAGAGCGGGGACAATCTGTTTCTCCTAGGAGTCCAGCTCTTGTGCTGGTTCTGCCACTAAGCAGCTGTGTGACCTTGAGTAAGTGAGGCAGCGCCTGTCCTCAGTTTCCCCATTTGTACCACAGGGAGGTAGAGGCATAAGGCCTCCAAGGACCCTCCCAGCCCTAGGATTCCAGGATTCTGTGACTTCTGAGAGTGCCATGGGCTAGCTATGCCTGGGTTCAGGAAGGCAGTGATCAGTGGGGGTCCTCATGAAGGTGCCTTTGTCTGCCCTAGTCTTGCAGCTTCATCGTCTGCCAGAGCTCAGAACTCAGGAGGGGGGCTCATGTGGGGTAAGAGGAGCCCTGTTTAAGATGATTTACAAAAGCAGGATGTGCTCAGGTTAGCGGGGCCTGATGGTTGCTGGGGAGCCGGCAGATGTGCTCCCTAAGCTGGCAGATGTTATAAGAACTTCTGAAGGCACAGTCCTGGCGGGGAGGGAATCTCCTGGCACTGTCTCTCCTGTGCCCCAGCAAATGCTCAGTGACTTATGAACATGACCTGATTTAATCCTCCCACCTGATCTATTGGGGCCGAACATTGCCTTCCCCTCTGTCCCAGATCAGAGGCAAAAGCAGCCCATAAGGTGTGTAAGTTACCTGGCTGGGAAGTGGTAGAGCAGAGGTTGAAAACCAGGCCCAGGTGGTGCCAGTGTCCAGAGGCTGTCCCTCCACCATGCCACCTTGCACCTCCCCATGGTGGGAGGGTGCAAATGGCAGAGCTGGCAGGTGAATTCCAACAGCAGGGATACTCAGAGATGGAAGCCTCAGACAAAAGGGTTACAAACTGAATCCCCGTGCGCCTCCATTTAAGCAGATCCAATATACCCAAATCTAAAAATAGCCCCTTCTATTGGAACTCTTTCCCATATGAATTCATTCCCATAGAAAAAGAATCACTGATTCTTTTCTTCAAGAAGCCAACTCCATTAGTGCATTAAAAATACAACTCAAGTTGCCAAATGTGATTTCATACGCAATCCCCTCTCCCTACTCCCAGACCCAACAGAATTCTCACTCCTGATCCCAAAGGAATACTCCGCCTTGCCTGAAGAGAGGTTCGCCTACAGTGAGGGGGGCTGGTGATCAGCATGGCAAACACATGTCCTGGATCTTCTGAGACTGCTCACTGTCTAATATTAGGTTTCCGTTGTCCCATGAGGATACTTGGAACTATCAGGCTTTGGGGACTGATGCCTTAGTTAGAACAATGTGGTGACCACGGAGAGGAGGATGCTGTCCTGTCAAACCCATTTTCCAAACTGGCAGGGCTGAAGGGTAGGCCTGGTCAGAGCGGGAGCCCAGAGCCAAGCCTCTGAGGTGGGGTGGGGGGGATGCCGGGGGCATGGGGTGAGCCAGCTGAGAGGCAGCCCCCTGGGTACCTGGGATTTATTAGCGAGCATGCCATGCAAAACAGGCAGGCTGCAGGGATCCAGGGCTCCCTCCAGCGCTCCTCTGCATGGGAAGTGGGCGGGCCGGCCCTGGAGGGTGGCCAGGGAAGAGCAGCTCCGTGATTAAAGGCTTGGAGACCAAGACTTTTGAAGCGAGACGACTGGGGTGGCTGGTTATTTATGCATTTAGCTCTGGGCCCGGCCTCCCCCCTCCCCCCACCACCCAGCAACTCTTGACACCCACAGCCTGGCCCTGGGCCCCACTCTGGGCTCCAGGAGGCTGGCAGGGAAGGCAAGGATTTCCAGAACCTTGACCGGGGACTTGGGGTGTGCTGGCAGGGGCATTAACACACAACATCATGAATCCTCCTGACCAGCCTATAGGGTGAGAGTTACTAGCCCCATTTTACAGGTGGAGATACTGAGTTGAAATGACCAAGTGGAACAAGGACCCAGTTCTTCTGATTCTACCTCATCACAGCAAAGAGATGGGGAGAGAAATCTGGCCGAACCTCTCTAATGAGGGGGTTGTTTCCCCAGGGCTGTTTATATGCGAAAGGAGAGTTCTTAAAATAGTAACAATAATGTGATAGATGCTACATACACTTATTGAGCAGCTACTACATGCTCAAGCTTACTGCATGTAATCCTTCCAAAAATTTCCCGAGGAAGATATTACAATCCTCACTTTACAGGTGAGCAAACTGAGACTCAGAGACTTTACCTGACTTGCTCATGTTCACAGAAGCAGGATTTCAAGCTTGGATTGTTCTGTCTTCAAAGCACACAGCCCTTCCATCACCCCATGCCTCGTATAGCACCCACCTTATGGTTCCTGGAACTGCTTTCTCTATGGGAAGGATGTTTGGGGGGTGACCCCAGGAGGCTGCTGGCTGATTAGCTGTTTTCCAGGGTCCCACACTAGCTTGCCTCCATGCACTGGCTTGTGCTGTTTCCTTTCTGCATGAAAACCTTTTTCTTGCCCGTCAAATCCTACCCATCTTTTAGGCCTGAGCTTGGGTGGCTCTCCTTCCACTATTCCTCTTGGATCTGCTAATCACAGAGTGCACTCCTCTCTGAACTCTCTCTCCGCTTCTTGTGTAGCAGGTAGGACTCTGGGCCTTCCCTGTTTGTTTGGCTCGGTGGTTGGAGGAGGGAGATTGATTTATGTTTAAGGAAGGGTTTCCTGGCTGAAATTTCAGAGTGGGGATTACGGAGCTCCAATTTGGGAAGCGTGAGTGAGTCATGAAGAATGGTTTCTCTTGGTGAATTGGGTGATGAGGCAGCGAGGCCCACCCCCCTCATATGCTGTGCTGTTCCTGCATTGCTCTTTCACATTGGGAAGTCTGGGGTTTCCTGGCAAGCACACCACAGCCCTTCCTCTTTTTTTCTTTCTTTAAATAAATTTATTTGTTTATTTTTGGCTGCGTTGGGTCTTCGCTGCTGCACACGGGCTTTCTCTAGTTGCAGCCAGCGGGGGCTACTCTTCGTTGCAGTGTGTGGGCTTCTCATTGCGGTGGCTTCTCTTGTTGCGGAGCATGGGATCTAGGCACATGGGCTTCAGCAGTTGTTGCTCCGTGGCATCTGGGACTCTTTCCAGACCAGGGCTCAAACCCGTGTCCCTTTCATTGGCAGGTGGATTCTTGACCACTGCGCCACCAGGGAAGTCCAGCCCTTCCTCTTAAAGCTGCATAATCATGGTTCCAACATGGTGTTGTAGAAAGAACTCAGGACCATGGGTCCCACAGGCTTGGGGTTTTCGTGGCCTTGGTCTGTATGTGCCTGTGCGACCTTGGGCAAGTCAGCTCCCCTCTCTGGGTCTCAGAACTGGCCAGTGGGCTTTCCACTGGATTCAGGAAATACAAAGATCAATAATAGAGGGCCCTTGCTCTCAAGGAGCTCCCAATCTGGAGAGGGATACAGTCAGGTAAACAGATCATTATAAGTCAAGGTGGTTATTTCTGCAATAGAAGGATGGACAGTGCACTGAGGGGAAACAGGGAAGATCAGAGGATACAGTGACCAAGCCTGCCAGGGGGAGTCAGGGGAGTCCTCACAGAGGAGGTGACATCTGAATAAGGATTTGAAGGATGACGGGAGTCTGTCGGGCAGAGAGGTGGGGGGGAGGTACCCCACTTTGGGGTTTACCTGACCTCTATTCCTGACTTCTGATAAGAATGTGCCTTGGCTTTCAGAGAGGGAGAGTCCTAGCGCCACCAGGGAAACCTCAACTCCGCCACCATGTAAATCCTGACAAGATTCAGTGGGAGAGCAGCTCACAAAGGGAGTAGGTGAATGACTGGAGCAGAAACCAGAGACGCAGGCCAGAGGAGGGAGCTTCAAGAGGTAAATATTCAATACCATTAAGTGCTACAGGGATGGGGAGAGATGAGGGTGGTGAAAAGTACAAAAATTACTGGAATAAGGAAAAAAGACTGGAAGGAAATTCTCCAAAATGCTCACAGTGGTCGCCTTGCAGGTGTGCGATTATGTATGGGTTGTTTTTCTGCTCCTGTGCCCTACTCTGCACTTGCCAATTTTCCTACAATGAAGCATTTATTCAGTAACGAAAGAAAATGGAACAATTGAAACTTGCTTAGAAAAGAAGGCATCGGTGACTTTGGCAAGAGCAGGTTCGGTAGAGTGGTACGGCCAAGCCAGATTGCAGGGCATTAAAAATGTGGCAGAGGGTGAGGAGGCAGAAGAAGTGTGCGCGATGGGAGGTTTGGCAGGAAATGGAAGGACGGTGATGGTACCTGGAGGCCCTGAGGCCGAGCAAAGTTGTTTGTGTTTTATTTAATGGGGGAGGGAGTTTTAAAAGTAATGAAATTTCCTGAGTTGAAAAATCAAGATCTTAGAAAGAACTTTTGCGTCTCTTCTGGGTCTAAGACACAGCAGGAGAAAATTTATTGGAATTTTTGGGACTTTTCTGTGGCTTTGGGGCACAATAGGAAAAAAAATCGTATGAAACTGGGATTGTCCTGGAAAATCCAAGCTTTGTGGCTGCTGAATATTGTGTGGGCTTCCAATCAGAGGGGATGAGCAAATGAAGGGGAAGATAAAGAGAATGCTGAGAAGTAGGGACACCTATGTTCACAGCAGCTCATTCACAATAGACAAAAGCTGGAAGCAGCCCAAGAGTCCCCTGACAGATGAATGGACAGAAAAAGTGTTGTATATACGCACAGTGGAGTATTATTTGGCCTTACAAAGCAAGGAAGTTCTGACACATGTTACAACATGGATGAACCTTGAAGACGTTCTGTTGAGTGAAATATGCCATCCACAGGGGAGCACAACTATATGAACGCACTCATGTGAGGCACCTGGAGCAGTCAGACCCGTGGAGACAAGAAGTAGGACGGTGGTGTCATTGTTTAATGGCTATAGGGTTAGGTTTCAGTTTGGGAAAGAGAAAAATGTTCTGGAGATGGATGGTGGCGATGGTTGCGAAACAATGCGAATGTATTTTGTACCACTGAAATATACCCAGAAAATGGTTAAAATGGAATGTATATTTTATACCACAGTTTTTAAAAAATTAGAAATAAATATATAAAAAGAACAAAGAAAGGAGGAGGAGGAGAAGGAGGTGAAGAATTAGGTAAGAAGTGGGAAAGCGAGGACTCCGGGGAGGCAGAACCGGGGAGGCCTGCGTGTCCCAATGGGGATAGTTTTGGAAAAGTGGAAAGAACACTTCCTATTCAGAGCACAGAGTGAGTGCAAGGGGAGATAGAGAGACAGAAGTATGATGGAGTAGGGGATGGGGTCAGGTCAGGCACCCAGAAGGAGAGTCTTCTCCCATCTGCTATGGCTAAGATTTGGAGAGCAGGTTGGAATTTTTTGTTCATTCGTTTGTTCCACAAGGCAGGACTTCAGCACCAGCAGGACCACCAGCATATACACGGTACCTTCATGCCAAGTAGAGAAAAAGCATCTCCCTGCTTCCCAGGCAGACACAGCCTCAGGGGTACGGGCTGAGTAAATGGATAGCACCTCTGTGGGAGTGGGGGTCCCACCCCTCACTGGGCTGAGTGCCTCTGAATTGTAAACAACATACCCGAATGTACCTATTGACTCTTTGCACCAGGCACCGTGCCAGACCCTGTAGAGTTTCCTGAGCTTTAGAAGACCCACCCCATGCCTTGAAGTATCCAGTGGTGCCAGGGTTGAGGGAGCAGAGGGAAGAGAGGAGAGGCAATCAGATGGGCGGCATGAACCTGAACTCTGTGTACTTTGCTTCTGCAGGACTCTACTTCCAGGAAGCAGGGATGAAGAGGTGGCAGGAGTGATTGTGGTGGGCATTGGCACTGCAGACCCAACGTAGGGCAAGGGGACGGGGCGTGGGGAGGACCACACTGAAGTGGCTGGCCTAGGGTCCAGGCTGGAGGGGGAGCCTGGCTTGGCTGGGGAGGAAGGCGCCTGAGAAAAGCAAATATGCGTTAGATGCTTAGTCAGCTCAAGGCCTGGAGGAGCTGGCTGGTAATACCCGGTGCCCTCAGGCAGTGATCCCTCTCTGTCCTAACCCAGGACACAGAGCTATGCGGTCAGCCCTGACTGCTTCTGGATCACCCCTAGGGCAGGATGCCGACAACTAATTTTATCTAGAGGTTATCTGACCTGCCCAGTGCATCTAGTATGTGCTACCTTCTTCATTGTCAGCACAAGATCATTATCTTGGGCCTGTATGTGACTTAAGGTAACAATTTGGGGCTGGGGAGACCAGAGTTCAAATCTCAGCTCTTAACTCTACAATTTATAAACTATGTGACTCTGGATACCTCTCAAGTTTCTTTCTCTGTAAAATAAATTCAATTAGACCACCCACCCCCAAGGAATTTATAAAGATTGAATGGGTTAATGTATATAAAGCACCTATTACAACACCTGTAAAAACCCATGGATGTTCAGTAGATGTCACTTCACACACACACACACACACACACACACACACGCTTGTTTAGAATATCTATATCAGTAAGGTTTGCTACCTGGCCCATGTCAATGGGGTTGGTACAGTTGGGTTGGCCCAAGCTTCTCCCTGTGGGCATTCAGAGACCCATTCTCTTTGCTTGGTCCCAGGTGGCTCTTCTCCCTCCCGGTTCCTCCCCCACATCCAGTGGGTTAGAAACAGGGTTGCCTCTGCTGACTGTGGCAGGGCCTTATGGAGCTTCAGTGCCAGACACTGCATTTCTGTGGTGTTTGTGGTGAAGTATGGTGTAGTACACTGTGTGGTACCCTGTGATGGGGTGGAGTAGACACTGGGAACTCTCCAACAGACACTATCTTGAGAAGAGCCCAGTGACCTCCTACCTGGGCTCTCCTCTGCCAGCATCCCTTGCTGCAGGGCAGTAGTTCACTTGGTGCACAGCCCACTTACTAGTATTGCACTGGGTACCTAATATGACCTGGTGGATAGATGAGCCCATTAACGGGGGACAAGAGGTTCACGGGGGTCAATTCTGCACGTACTTACTGAAGTCTCCCAGGTGTCACGCACTGAATCTTTGGCGATTCAGACCTGAATAAAAACTGGTCACCACTCTGAAGGAACTCAGTATGTCGGAGGACATAGACCCCTAGCTTCACCTGGGCTTAGAGCACTCCAGAGACATGAACCATACATTCAGTCAGGGCAGAAAGCAGGCAGCTAGCTCTCCCTAGGTAAGTCTGGTAAGGCTTCCCAGAGGTGGTGCCCTCTGAGGTGGGTTTTGAAGAGGAAAAAAAGGAGAGATCCAGGGACCAGGTATTCCAGGTTAGCTCTCAGTAGCTCCAAAAGGTTCTGACTGGAGGTATATGTGTTCTGCAGAGGTTCTCCAGGGACTTGCAGTCGCACCGTGATTGTCTGAAACCCACGGGGACTTTGACAGGATAAAAGGAGCTATGAGGGGGCTACAGCTGTTTCTGTTTAGAGGGAGGTGGGGGAGGGAGGCGGTCAGAAAACCTGCCTGCACCCAGCTCTCCCAGTTGTAATCTAGGCATTTCCAGTCAGGGAAGAAGGGAGGCATAGAAGGAGAGGGAGGAACTGGGTGGGCTGGGCTTGACCAGTGGGGCACTGGAGGGGCTGGCTGTTGGGTGGGAGGATGCTGTTTATTTGACTACAATGTATATTTAAAGGTCTCAGTTACAACGGGCCCCAGGCACTCTTTAACAAGCTGCAGCTGTCCGGTCGCTCGTTAGCTTTCCTGACATCTTCTCGGGGCTAGTCCTGGGGGAGCAGCCCCGGAGCCCCTCCCTGGGGGTCAGGGCCCTGGAAGGCTGACTCCTTGCCCCCAGCACCGGGGCCACCATGATGAGTGATGCTGCTGCCCCGTGCAGACAAACGCCTTCCTGGAACAAGACCTGTTTTCTTAAGACAAACAATCCCAGTCAACTCTGGTGAAAGCCCCTGGATGGAAGGTCCCAGCCTCACCTGCCACTGCCTGCCCCTCTGCCTCTGGGCATTGGGAAAAGACCCATCAGGGGGCCAGGCAGCTCTAGGTGCTGTCCTCAGAGTGGGGACAGAGTGGGGTCTCCAAGGACAGCAGGGCCTGGACATCTTCGGAGGGGAACTGAGAGAGAGAATAAGTCTCCGCGGAGAAGTGGAGGGAAAACAGGGTCTTCAGAAGCTCAGCAACTGTTCTCTGTCTCTCCCTACCTGTGTCTCTGCTCAGGTTATATACTTCTCTTGGCCTCGGGTCCCTCGAACATAGACTAGGCCAGTTTGTTAGATGAATGGTTCTCAACACCGGCTGCACGCTGGGGTCACCTGAGGAGCACTGAAGAAATCCTAATGTCCAGACCCCATTCCCAGAAATCTGATTCAGCTGGATTTTAGGAGCTGCCAGTTTTCCCCAGAAGCCCGCCCGTGATTCTAATGGGCAGCCAAGGTTGAGAACCATTGGTCTGGGTGGTTCCCAAGGTCTGACTCGATGGCTTATTAGGTCTTCCTTGAAAATTCCTGGTTCCTTAGCAAACACCTCCAGGAAGCCATTAATTTACAGAATGTGGGCCCCAGAGTTCCTCTACTCAGAGTTCCTCCTGAGCAAACCCACCAGGACTGGAGCAGGAAGGGACCTCAGAAGGCATCTGGTCCAAATCAGTTTCAGAGATGGCAAACTGAGGAGTCCTCTTCTCCACGTGAGGAACCGCAGCCCACGTGGAAAGTGTTTTGTTACTGTAAACATCCACAACGTGGGAAACTACTCTTATTATAGGTGGAATGATTGAGGATGGAGAGCAAGATTGGAGCACTGGAATTATAATTACTCTCTGTCTTCCCAACTAGATTATAAGCCCCTTAAGAGCCGTGACCAAGTCTCCCCCCTTTCTTGGTTTCCTCCTCCTGACTTAGCAATAAATGACTTTGTGGGTGGATGGATAGGATGAATAGATGGGCACCCACTGCTAGAGTTGGCTACAGGTCACCTGGACTCCATCACCATTGTCACTGCTGTGAATAATGGAGGGGAAGGGGTTGAGGGATGCCCTGAAAGAACCTGGTGGCCTTGGGACTCAGGGGAGGGCCATTAATAAGAAGTAAGGACCCAAAGCTGGTCTGGACAGACTTGCTGTGAATGGCAGGCAAGGCCAGATCACATGCCCATTATACTCTGCTGTAAATTCACATCTCCCAACGCCTATCACGGTGTAGCCAGGAAGTTCATTTTCTCAAAGGTCTTGTCCTCAAAAGGCCAATTTTGCCAAAGGAAGAATGTGGGCCTGCAGGCATGCGGGAGGGTGGGAGGGAGAGGGGCTCCATGCTTGATGAGGACAGGAGTTAGTGCCTGGACTGGGTCTGTATAACTCTCACCAAAAGATAAAGACCCTGCCCTCAAGGAATTTACAGTGGATGACTAGAAGCTGTCAGGAGAAGAGCAAAGTGGTCCACAGAGGAGGATGTGCTGAAAGGGTCTGGATGCCGACTCAGAGGAGGTGACATTTCAGCTCAGTGGGGTGTTCTCCAGCATGGTTGAGGAGTCTGAAATCTTTTTAAGATTCGTTAGCGGATTCTGTTGTGCAGACGGGTTTAGGGCATGGCTAGCGGCTGGTGGGAAGGCATCTTGGGCAGAGGGTACTGCATGCGCTAAGGAAGGGAGGTGGGCTGAGGGCACACAGGAAATGGGCAACAGTCAAATGTGTCTGGAAACGGTCCTTTGGGGGAAAAGAAGGAGATATGACTAGGGTGGGAGGATGGATTTGAAATGCCTTTTTGTTAGAATCCTTTACAAAAACTCCCCCAGGAAGCAATAATCCATTTCAGTCCTCTGCACGCGGTGCTGATTTGCCCATGTTGCGGGGAGATCTGGTGCCGATTACCAGGTTTCGGTGCATTAAGTAATGCAACAATAAAATTTGGGTCATTGCAACACAAAGTCCCCTTTATTTTGACAAGTGTAGTTTTTACTATGAAGTGTTATCATAAATAATTAAATTAAACCAGCAAATGGCTTGTAGTATGCTTTGCTGCAGTAACAAAGTCTCTGTAACCCCAGACACTAAGCCACTCCTTTGGGGGATTCTTGGCTCAGAACCATTTGGGAATTTTTCATAGCTCGAGTATTTGAACTAGTCAAGGGAGAGGGTAGAGTTGAAGGCTCATCTCACTCCCCTGCTGTCCCCTTTCCACCAGTGTGTCCCCATTTGGCTGTGTCCCATCCTGTCATCTGACCTGTGGTCTCTTGAATCTGAAGGGATTGCTCCCCAGCCCTCGGCTGGCCTGGGATGGAGGTGTTGGGGGCTCAGAGCACATACTGGGCAGTCTTTTTTTTTTTTTTTTTAATAACACCTGCCCACGTATCAGGTACGTGCTTTGGATCTTAGGGTGGAAGGGCTTGTAGGGACTCTCCAGACCATCCGACCACGAGAGAAGGGAAAACAAGGAAAGAGGCAGGAGTGAGTTTTGTTGGAGTGTGGGAGCTTTGAACCAGGCTCTTAGGGGACATCTAGGAGGAGACCCTGAGGAATAATCATTAGAATCGTCAAGCATCCAGACCACTGCCCACTATATCTAGACAGTTCTTAAAATAAACAAGAGAGAAGCAGAGAAATCTTTCCAGTAGAGAGGGGAAAAAAACGTGCTGGAGGGCTTCCCTGGTGGCGCAGTGGTTGAGAGTCCGCCTGCCGATGCAGGGGACACGGGTTCGTGCCCCGGTCCGGGAAGATCCCACATGCCGCGGAGCGGCTGGGTCCTTGAGCCGTGGCCGCTGAGCCTGTGCGTCTGGAGCCTGTGCTCCGTCCGCAATGGGAGAGGCCGCAACAGTGAGAGGCCCGCATACCGCAAAAAAACCCAAAAAACAAAAAACAAAAAAAACAAACAAAAAAAACGTGCTGGAGAGAATCCTGAGAGGCAGAACATGCTGGTTACAAACAGGGAGGAGTTTTCAGACCCTCCTCAAGGTGATTGGACAGCCTTTTCCTCCTCTCCCATCTGCTCCATCCCCCCACCCATCCTCTTCCATTATCCTGCCTGCTGGACATCCAAGCACCAGCTTCCCTCCTCCTCCTGGGGTCCTTAGCTAAGGTGGCAGCTGGTAACTGGGTTGGAGAGGGGTGCATTTCTGTCATCGCCTCTTTGGGAGGTATTCCAGGCCTGTGGGACTCTGTGCAGGGACAGTTCCATTCTTAGAGCCAGAATTCCCAGCGAGAGTTCCAGAACCCAGGCTCCCTCAGAGTCCCAGGCCACTCCCAGGGTCTCCGGACTGAGCCAGCTCTGGGGAGAGCCTCCTGTCTGGAGGAGCTCGTCAGAATGAGGTGCCTGACAGTCCACATGGCCTTTCTGCCCGCCCCTCAGACCGGGGTGTTTTTCATAGCACCTTCAGTGGAAAGGAAAGCATGTTGTTCTAACTCCAAGGAACTCTGAGCTGTGTAAACAATAGACATGGAGCTTGGAACAAAAACCACCTGCAGGGCAGACAGAGCTGTACCAGAAATTCCAAAGAGAAGGTGGCTGAGAGTCCAATGTTCCAAGGTAGTGTTTAACAGTACTCACACTCAGATGCTGGTGTGGTGTCAGGTGGCGTGGGGTTTTGGCCCGGGGCTGTTGATCTTCCGTTGGAGGGTGGTGGCCCCTTCTCTCTCTCCACCACCCAATGCCTCCTTCACAGGGAGCGTGCACAGGGGGAGGGGAGCGAGCCCAACTGACCTGGAAAACCCGACTGAGGAGGCCTGTGCCAGCTGGGAAGCCAGCTTACTGGTCCTCTCCACCTCCCACAGGCCTATGGGTTCAAGGCCACCCCTTGGGCTGTGGTGGCAGGGCAGAGGCGAGAGGAAGAGGGGATTCGCAAACTAGGTGGTATCTGAAACTGCTCCCAGAAACCCACAGGTAAACTGTGTCCTCAGGGAGCTTCTTCTAAACTGACCTGCCCTCCCTTCTGGCCTCTCCCTCCTCTGAGCCCCAGGGCTGACCTGGGTACCCTCCTCTGTGCCTCACTCTACCCTGTCACCCTCAAACCTTATCTCAAGTCTGTCACCTACTGCCTCTGTGCCCACTTCCAAATACAGTAGGTGCTCAGTAAATCCTTGTTGAACAAAACAGGGTGTCTCTAGACAAGGCCTGATATTTGGCACCTCTTCAGGGCTGATGGCTTTAGTGGGTGGCCTGGTCCCCTGGCCGCAGCTGCACTTGGCCTTGGGGGGCCAGTTGGGGAGGAGGCCTGGGAGTCTGAGCCATGGCACCGCCCTCAATCCAGCCACCCGGTGTGTTCCCTGTCACAGCCGGAGCCTATCTCCTCCTCACCAAGCAGGTCTGTGGCTACTGCATTCCCTCCCTGTCAGGCACTGAGGGGATGTGTGTGTGGCCAGGTTTGGGGGAGGGGACTTTAAACAAACAGCCCTGGTCCCAGTCAGTGCCAAGGCTCACCGCATCCTACCCCCCACACCCCCAGACAGACGCGGCTCGCTGGACCGTGTGACAAGGAGCCAGCAGAATTCATTTAGCAAAAAAAGATTTGGTGCTCTGTCTCCCACTCCCCCGGCCAGACCAGATAGTGCCTGGGTACCCCTCCTGCTCTCCCACACGCCTTGGGCCTTTCACCCCCTAATCCTCCAAGTGGGGAGCGGTCACATGGGCCCACAGCTCTCGACAGGAAGCTGTCGGCACTGCTGGCCTGCAGGGCTGGCTCCCTCACCACCGGGAAGGCAGGCTGCCGTCCCCCAGCCTGGCTCACTGAAACCCAACCCCTCTTTCCAGCTGCAGCACGAGAGAGCCCCAGGCCTGGCCTTCCCCGGGGACCCTGCAGCCTGCAGATCTCACGGTCAGGGAATTTTCCCTGCATAGTGTTCCAAGGCAGCAGAGCCTCTGGAACAATGGGCAGGGAGAGACAGTGACCATCTCCCCCCTGCCCCGAACCCCGACCAATCCAGGGAAGGGGAGACCCAGAGGACAGAGACCATCACTCCTGGGGAGGCCCGTGCCTTGGGAAGCAACCCCTGGAGGATCCAGGCCCAGATCAGTTTGGAGCAGTCAGTCCCCAATTCTTCCAGCCCTTTCCTCCCAGGGAGGAAACTCACTTATGCTCGCCCTGACATCCCAGTGGCCATGCATGGTGAGCGACCCTGTGTCAGAGTCAGGCCTGCTCAGAAAGGCCTCCCGTGCTCTGCAGAGAAGGGGATTGTGGCTGGGTAGTGGGGAGGCTCAGGTTCCAGAACAGTCACTAATTCCTTTATCTGGGGAAAAGCCTATTTACAAAAAAAAAAGGGGCTTTTATTGCTCCTAAGAACAGACTGTTCCTCAAACTCAGCTAATAAACGGTTGTCAAGCAGCAGTCCTGGTAACAGTATAATAGAGTGGAAAGATCCCGTAAAGCCAGGAATGGTTTGAACCCCAATTTCACCACTTACTAGCCATGGGGCTGGTTCAGCTGGAGGGATCCCCTGAGATACGTTATAAACAGCTCTGAGCCTCATTTTTCTCACCTGTAATATGGGACTATTACTGCCATGCCTGCCTCCATTCATTTAGCGACCATTAAGTACCTATTACGTGTCAGTCATTTAGTTGCTGGAGACTAAAAAATAACAGCATCTCCACCCGAAGGGTCACATCCAATAGTGTGTATGAAGGTGCTTGGAAAACTGAAATGTTGAAATAAATAGATAAGGACCAGCTGTAATGATCTCATTAACTTCCTGAAATTAGGCTGCTAAAGTGATTTTTAAAGTTCTTAAAAACGGTTTTAGGTAAACCAGACCTGTCTCTGTAATCTGGCCTGCACTATTTATTTGCTTAGCAAACTGTTTCTTCATAGATAGTGTAAAAGGAAAGACTTCAGAACTGTCTGAGGCAGAATGTATCCCAAATTCAGAGTTAGTGGGGTTGCTCTGAATTAATTAGGTCTTTCTGTAGCTTAATGTATAAACCTGGGCTCAGGAAATTTGGCCTTTAAAGCAGGTACCCTTTTCAAATGATGTGGATTTCATGGGACTATTTTAATTTCACTTCAGCTCCATTACCCTTTACGGGCTGCAGGGGTGGTAGGGGGAGAGGGAGGGGAGAGATCTGGTGCAAGTCTGCTTCCGAACCGTAAAGCAGCCTTCTCCCAACCCAATAAATTCACACTTTCAGCCCCTGGCCGGGGGCCTCCTCCAGCCCAGGTGAAGGCAGGTGCGAAGGCTCCTAGTCCTACTTTTGTGGCTGGTTGCCTGCTGGGGTTTCCTTCTTCAACCTCTCACTGGCCCCTCATGGTCTTTGGACCACCCCCCCCCAACTTTACTGAGGTATAATTGACAAATAACATTATCTATATTTAAAGTTTACAATGTGATGATCTGATATACATTGTGAAATGATTACCACAGCTAAGTAACATATCTATCAGCTCACACAGGTACCTTTTTTTGGTGATAATACTTAAGATCTCTTAGCAAATTTCAAGTATACAATACAGTGTTATTCACTATAGTCACTAGGCTGTACATCAGGTCCTCAGAACTTATTCATCTTATGACGGAAAGTCTGTACGCTTTGACCAACATCTCCCATTCCCCCTCATCTCCCAGCCCTTGGCAACTACCAAGGGCTACTACTCTGTTTCTATGAGTTGGACTTTTTTTCTTTAGATTCCACCTGTAGGTTTTACCATAAAATATTTGTCTTTCTCTGTCTGAATTATTTCTCTTAGCATAAATGCCCTCCAATTTCATTCATGCTGTTGCAAATGGTAGGATTTCCTTCTTTTTTTAAGGCCACCGTATAAATATATCACATCTTCTTTATCCATTCATTTGTCGACAGACATTTAGGTTGTTTCCATATCTTGGCTTTGTGAATAATGCGGCAATGAACATGGGAGTGCAGATATCTCTTTGACATAGTGATTTCATTTCCTTTGAATATATGCCCAGAGTGGGATTGCTGGATCAAATGTTCTATTTCTAGTTTTTTGAGAAATCTCCATACTGTTTTCCATAGTGGCTGCACCAATTTACATTCCCACCAGCAGTGCAAGAGGGTTCCCTTTCCTCCTCATCCTCACCAACACCTGTTATCTCTTATATTATTATTTTTTTTAAAGAAGATATCGGGGGTAGGAGTTTATTAATTAATTAATTTATTTTTGCTGTGTTGGGTCTTCATTTCTGGGCGAGGGCTTTCTCTAGTTGTGGCAAGCGGGGGCCTCTCTTCATCGCAGTGCGCGTGCCTCTCAGTATCGCGGCCTCTCTTGTTGCGGAGCACAGGCTCCAGACACGCAGGCTCAGTAGTTGTGGCTCACGGGCCTAGTTGCTCTGTGGCATGTGGTATCCTCCCAGACCAAGGCTCGAACCCGTGTCCCCTGCATTAGCAGGCAGATTCTCAACGAGTGCGCCACCAGGGAAGCCCTATCTCTTATATTTTTGATAATAGACATCTTAACAGCTGTGGGATGATAAGTCACTGTGATTTTGGTTTGCATTTCCCTGATAATTAATGATGTTGGGTACTTTTGCATATATCTGTTGGCCATTTGTATGTCTTTGGAAAAATGTATATTCAGGTCCTTTGCCCATTTTTTAATAGAGTTATTATTATTTACTATTGAGTTGTAAGAGTTCCTATGTGTTTTGGATATTAAATCATTTTTGGATACATGGTTTGCGAATATTCTCTCCTAATCCATGTGTTGCCTTTTCATTCTGTTCATTGTTTCTTTTGCTGTGCAGAAACTTTTTAGTTTGGTGTAGTCCCACTTTATTTTTGCTTTTGTTGCCTGGGCTTTTGGTGTCAACTCCAACGAATAATTGCCAAGAACCAATATCAAGGAGCTTTTCCTCTATATTTCTTCTAGGAGTTTTAAGGACTCAGGTCTATGTTTAACTCTTGAATCCATTTTGAATTGATTTTTGTGTCTGGGATAGATAGGGGTCCAGTTTCATTCTTTTGCATGTGGCTGTCCAGTTGGACTTCTTATTCTGGCTTGTGGCCTCCAGACTCCCCAGCCATCAGAGTGCCGCCTGGGCTCCAGGTCACTCTCTCATTTAAGAATCTCTTGGCTAATTCTGAAACTCTTCAGCCCACACCTATGGGTCTTTCCCACCTCCTCTTATTACCTGCTCAGTGGGATTCCAGGTCAACTGTCCCTTTAGCCAGTCTAATACCATAGCCCCTAGTCACATGTGACTAGTCTGAACTGAGCACTTGTGGCCAGTCCGAATTGTGCTCTTAGTGTAAAATATATACCAGATTTTGAAGACTCAGGTTGAAGAGCGTAATGTGAAATATCTCATTACAATTTTTATATTGATAACACATTGCAATAGTAATATTATAGATATATTGCATTAAATCACATATATTAAAAAAATTAATGTCACCTATTTCTTTTTAACTTTTTAATGTGGCTACTAGAAAATCTGAAATTGCATCTCTGGCTCCCATTCGTGGCTCACATTAAGCTTCTACTGGACGGTGCTGCTCTAGAGCATCAGGTAGTACAGAAATGCCTGGGCTGGGGGGTAGGCAGATTTCAGTGGCCTTCCTGACCTTCTGCTTCCCTTTTCTGAAACAGGCTTAAAAGTACCTGCTTCAGGTGATCGTTGCAAGGACTCAGATGAGTTACCAGCTGTGAGAGTGCCTAGTGTGTACAAGTGAACATATACATGTTGGTTTCCTTTCCAAATCACGTTTTGAAACACCGCCTAGAGCAGTGGGTCTCCATCTGGGATGCACCCAGATTCACCTGGGCAGTTTTTTTTTTTAAAATAAATTTATTTATTTATTTTTAATTTGTTTATTTTTGGCTGCACTGGGTCTCCGTTGCTGTGCGCAGGCTTTCTCTAGTTGTGGCAAGCGGGGCTACTCTTCCTTGTGGCGCGCGGGCTTCTCATTGCAGTGTCTTCTCTTGTTGCGGAGCACGGGCCCTAGGCACGTGGGCTTCAGTAGTAGGGGCACACAGGCTCAGTAGTTGTGGCACAAGGGCTTAGTTGCTCTGAGGCATGTGGGATCTTCCCAGACCAGGGCTCGAACCCGTGTCCCCTGCATTGGCAGGCAGATTCTTAACCACTGTACCACTAGGGAAGCCCTCACCTGGGCAGTTTTTAAATAAAATGTGCCCAGGCCTGGGTCCCATTCTGGCTTAATTGGTCTGTGAGGCCTGGACATCAGCATAATTTCAAAGCTCCCAGGTGATTCTCATGCCTAGCCAGGGTTGAAAATCCCCGCTCCAGAGCTGTTTGCTCCTTCACCCCTCAATGCTCTGACCCCCTTCCTTTACATAGCATCCCTATAGCATTCTACATGTGTTTTGTGCTACTTTAATGATAACCAATGTTTCTGAAAGCCTACCAAATGACTGACACTTTACATATATCGTCTCCAATCCTTCCCACAATTCTACGAGTAAATTAGATTTTACTCTGCGAGTAAAAACCCCATTCTGCAGATGAGGAATCTGGGGCTTAGAAAGGTTAAAGTATCTTACTTGTTCAATAAGTGGAGGGGAGTCAGGGGGAAGCACTCCACCCAGCTAAGTCTAACTCCAGAGTGCAAGCTATTGACCATGAGACTACACTGTCTTTGTTTTAAATTCTACAGTAACTAGACTGTAAGCTTCCAGGGGCAGGGATGGTTTCTTCTTGTTTGCAGCAGGACTCAAACAATGCATTCAGTAGCCCCTTGATAAATACCTAATAAACCTCAAGAGTATCTGTTTGAGAGCATCCTTGAGCAGGCTGATGGGCTGGGGGCCTGGCTGGGGATGAGGAAGGATTGGTGTCTGTGCTGCTCTCCAGCGGGGGCTCTCAGGGCCTTCCGCAGGCAGACCCCTAACAAGTGCAGGAAGGCTCTGGAAAGGACAGCAGGCATCTGACAGAGGCTCCTTGGTTTCCAGTCTAACATTCTTCTACAATCAGTCTCTCCTGGCAACTCTCTGGCCCAGAAGCAATGTTGAGAACCCAGGTTCTGCAGGACCGAGAAGGCAAGGGGCCTGATCTGTGTGGGTCTGAGTTGGTGGCAGGTGCCCCAGCCTCACCCCAGCAGTGCCTCCCTGCCCCATAGGCCCCCTCCCCACTCTGCTGCAACCAAGAGCTACTTGGATTTTCTGGACCAATTCTGAGTCCATATAATTTTATTCTTTTCACAATAGGAGGTTTATTAAAGGTTGAGTAAATGTGATTCAAGTTTTCTACTTTTTAAAAACATTTATTATTTTTTTTGAATTTTATTTTATTTATTTTTTTATACAGCAGGTTCTTATTAGTTATCTATTTTATACATATTGGTGTATATATGTCAGTCCCAATCTCCCAATTCATCCCCCCCCCGCCACCACCCACCGCCACTTTCCCCCCTTGGTGTCCATACGTTTGTTCTCTACATCTATGTCTCTATTTCTACTTTTGTAAGACTTCAGAGACTTAAATCAAGACTTCAAACATTCTTAAAACAGAGGGTAGAAGCCTTTGCCTTGACTCACACAGTGGACTCCCCTACAGTCGTCCAAAAGGAGGACAGGCCAACTGCACAGCAACATGGGAAGGTGATTTTATGTCATGACAAGCGATGGGAAAATCCATCCACATTCTGAAAATGGCATAATAACAGTTATTTTAAAAAATTTTAATAAAAAAGAGGTGAGAGAGCTGGGAAGAAACTACATGAGAGTGTTACCAGTGATTGTGTTATGGTGGTAAAATTACAGTTAATTCTTTTTCTTCTATTTGTCAAATCTTCTGTAGTATGTCTATGTGACTTTTACAATAAGTGGAAAGAAAAATTATTTGGGGGTGATCTAGCCCAACAAAAACCATAGGATTTGATCTGCACTCCGTCGTTCTCTGCCTCAGTCCAGGCCACCTCACCCTCACTCCTTCCTGGGAGATGACGAGAAAAGATGGGGGAAGCCAGCCAGGCCCTGCCCTGGGGTGAGTACTCCGACATTTTTCCCCACAGGCAGTCTGGAAGTGGAGGACTGGAGGGCTGCCTCTCCTCAGCCCGACCCGCTCCAGGAGCGGGGTCCTTGGCCTCCATAATCAGGCCCCTGCTGCTCTTCGGGGGCTCCCCGGTGCCTCCCCCAGGTTTGGAGCCGAGCGCTGGAGCAGGTCACTTTGGACACCCGTGCCTAGGCACAAGGGCAGGGCAGCCCTGTGGTTTAGTCTGGTGTGTGCAGGCTTGGCGGGGGTTCAGAGGTGCAGTTACTGAGGGTAAACAATTTCCCCTTTCCTCTTAGGCTCTCTCCTCTCCCTGGTGGCTGGGGACCCTACCCAGAAGGTAGCCCAGCCTCGCCCAGCCTGCCATTTTGGGCTGACGGGACAAGCAGGCAATGGGTAGGTCTTTGGACCTAAACAGAACCTGGTTCAAATCTTGTCCAGCTTTGCCACTAACTTGACGAGCAACCTTGGGAGAATTACATCCGGTCAGAGCCTCATCTGAAAAGAGGCATAATAACCCCTGGGTGGCAGGGCTGTGATTAGGGTCCAATGGACAGAAAGCACCTAGCACAGGCTCAACAAACAACAGCAGTTATTGTTGGAGCCAGGGAGCTTCTGTGTCCCAGGCCCCTCCTGAGCTGGGCTCTCAGGGCTGAGGCGGG
>NW_020172364.1:3704213-3726562 GCF_003031525.2 Neophocaena asiaeorientalis asiaeorientalis
GCTCGGCTCTGGAGGGGTGAGGTAATCCCTGGGAGAGACCCTCGCTCCTCCTTGGGGTATAATCACTGTCCTGTTGCTGGAGGCTTGATGATGATGGTGAGAGGGCTAACCTCACCCTGGCCCTCCTGGCCGTGCCCCATGGCAGGATCGGTCAGGAGACAGAGACTCCAGTCTAGAAGGCTCTCGTGGTGTTCCCCTGAAAACATCCACAGGCTTGGAGGGTATTTCTGAGGGACAATGGCTGTTTTTATAGTGCTTGCAGCGCTGTAATAGTAATATTAACCACCGTAATTAGTATGTGTGGCCCTGCGCAGTTTGCAAAGCCCTTTCTCATACCCCATCTTATTTACTCCTCTCAACAAACAACCTCGCGAGGTGGTATTGTTATTATCTCCATTTCAGAAATGAGGCCATTGAGGCCCGACGAGTAAATGATGACCGTAGGTAAGTAATAAGTGATCTCTTCTGACCACAAATCCTAGAGAGTAATCATGGCACACATGGGCTCAATAGCAAGACCCCTGGGGGCTTCTCCCTTTGCTCTGAGTGCCTGCACACACCAGGAGGAGGTCCTTTCTGTTCTCTGTTCAGTAAAGAAAGGGAGAATCTGATTTAAATGGAGGTGGGGAAAACAGAGGGGAGGGAAGGTGATTTTCCCCAGGTTCTGGGTGTGGACTTAACGAGCAGATGCCTCCGTGCTATGGGTGGTGTTTTGAGTGTAGGAAGGTTAGCCGGCTCCACACTAGGTGCCTGTTAGGTGGCCCCCGCCAGGACACAGTCCAGTCCTTCCCACAGCCCAGCCACAGCCTTGGAGAAGAGAACAAGGTTCACCTTTGTGGTGCACCCCTGCCCTGCTGGGGAAGAGAAATGTCTGGAAAGGTTTTCCGGGGAGCAAGACCTCCACCCTCACCCCGCCACACTCCTTCCCTGCCCCCACCAACACAGAGTGCTGAGAGGGGCACTTGTCCTGGGGCTGGGTCAAGTGCCATGTCACCTACCTGCTACTACAGAGAGGCATTGGGGCAGGCTTGCCAAGACCAGCAGGGAGCTGCTGGCAGCCCGCCCAGTCTCCCTTTCCCCATCCGCAGAGAGAGAGGTGGCCCAGGACCCCACCTCCTCAGCACCTGCGAGGCCCAAACCCAGTAACAGCAACTGTGGAGGAAAAGAGCCTTTGGAAAGAAAAAAAAAGAGCTTTTGACTTCCAAATTGCCACCATGTGCTGTGGGGTAAGCAGGAGGCAGGGAAGTCCCCACCAATTGTCCTGAAGCCAGCTGTCGGTTTAGTTTGGCCAGTCTGTCCCTCTGCCTTTGCGGCCAGCTGTGGGGTGGTACTATTTTCAGCATGAGCGGCAGAGCACAAACGTCCTCCCTGCAGTCAGCCAGCTTCCCCACCTGGAGGACTCGGGGCCCCTCCGCCAGGCGGCGGGCAAGCTGGGCCTCAGACTAGTTCCT
This sequence comes from Neophocaena asiaeorientalis asiaeorientalis, assembly GCF_003031525.2. Taxonomy (NCBI): domain Eukaryota; kingdom Metazoa; phylum Chordata; class Mammalia; order Artiodactyla; family Phocoenidae; genus Neophocaena; species Neophocaena asiaeorientalis. Next base: position 3,705,665 of record NW_020172364.1, read on the forward strand.
GGAAACTTTATGGTCCTTCTCCCTGCTCTGCTCGGTGCCTTCACCAGGGATTGCTCAGATAATAAGGCACTGTAATACCGGTGACCATTTATTGATCACCTACCATAGGCTAGGCTTCGTGCAAGGCGTTCCATTTACGTTATCTTATGCGTTCCCACTTGGTCCTGCTTGTTCTATACCCTGCTTTAGAAAGAGGTCTGCTATGTAGAGCACAGGTATATTGCTTCTTGTTCATTAAACTTGTGGCTGATAGATTCTTCTCTTAAAACAAACAAACAAACAAAACCCCACATTGTTTTCATGGGGAAAATAGACTTCATTTATATTGCTTTGCTTTGCAGGAAAACCTCCAGAAACCTCAGTGGGCACTACTTCTGCAGACATGTCACCTAAAATTCACTAGCATCTTCCTGGTCCCAGCTGTTCTTCCCTTCAGGGAGGCTGTATTTTAGAGTCTGTTTCTCCAGCCTTTCCCTCCCTTGCTCAACAACTGAGGCCTTTCCTATCAGAGTTGGAGTGGCAGAGGTTCTGGGTCCAGCTATGGACTGGTGGGCCATCAGGGGCCTTGGCAAGCCTCCCCTCCCAGCCACGGGGGCCCTGGAATGCTGCCCATGCAGGAGCTGCCAGGAGAGTGGAGGGTTTGTGGGAGGGCTGTCGGTGGAGGGTGGGAAAGGGGAACATTTCTCCAGCTGGTGGCAGGAGCTGGCTAGCCAGAGGCCTTGTTCACGGCCCAGTGCAGCGCGGCTCTTGTGTTTATGAGTTTTGTGAGATTTAGAGCGCTCTGTATTAGCCACAGGTTTTTTGGGGTCACATCAAATGTTAGAAAGCCGTGGAAAGAGTTCTTTCCCCATGAATCACACTTCCCCCAAACTGTAATTCTCTGAGAGGAGCCGGTTTGCTTTATAGAGCTGGCAGGAGAAAGGAGATAACAGGGACTCCTGGGGAGTTTTCCAGAAGAAAACTTCTCTGGAGGACTAGACAAAGAAATTCTCAGTAGAGGAGCCAGAGGAGGAGAAAGACCCACTGGGACCAGGTTGATGGACTAGGATTTGGGGATTGGGATGAGAGGGCAACAGGGCTTCAGATGCTGGGGGCCTGGAAGGATTGGGCCCTTGCATTGCACAACTCCAGGGCACACCCTGCCTTCTGCGGTACACGACCTACACAGCCACATATAGCAGCCCTTTCCTTGCTCCCTCATGGATGGATTGGTTATATCTCTAATGGGCTCCCATAGAATCCTCTAGATGGTCGAAGAATATGATTATCCAGGTGCTTATCTGCACCCCATTCCCAGCCACTTCACAGTTGCACCTTTGAGAACAGGGACCCTAACTTCTTAGCTTTTGTTTTCCAGCCTGACACATAGTTTAAGCTCAGCAAATGTTTGTGGAATGAATGAGTAAACATTGTCGGGAGAATTCTTTTAGCATTTAGGGACTGGTATGGCTAACTCAAGTATTAGGAGCCGAGAAGACCTTTGATTTCCTTGAAGAGTAGTATTCAAATACACCAACTCTTTTAAGACCCAAATGGACCACTGCCTGCTTTTAGGAAGCCTCCAGATGAATTTCTGTTTACTTAGTTCCTCCTTCATCTCTCAAACACGAGTCCCTGTCTCAGGCACCACGATGGGATACGCTTGAGAAGCCCACAGTCCTAATGGGGTGACACACACTGGGCCTTACAATGGAGTGGTCAAAACGAAGGGCACATGTGGGGCATGTACAGGGGCTACAGGGTTCTAGGAAGGGAGTGGCTCACTCACTGCCAGGATGGCAGGCTTCACAGAGCGGGTGATGGGGGCAGGGGCTGGAGAGCAGACATGGAGGGGAACTGTCTTTGCTCTGCTCTTATCTAGGCTTTGTCTCTCTTGAGCACAAAGAGGTTAAGTGTCTACTCCAGGGTCACATGGCTAATGAGTAGGTCTCAAAGCTGATTCTTCAATGCCATATCCTGTGACCTAGCACCAGTTCTCTCTCTGTGCTTGAGCCCAGGCCTTGATCACCTGTCCGTCCAAAAGCCCCTGTGGCCTCACAGAGCATCTGATGTAAGAGGAGGCCTCAGCCGCGGAGTTGATTCCTGAGCCATCCTGATGACATGTCTGGGCCTCTTTTTACCTGTCGTTATCCTGTTAACAATCCAGCTTGTTCTCAGCTCTGCACCTATCTTGCTCAACAGTCTGATGCTCTGCTGACCTACTTGGCAGCTCTCGTGCTTCCTGCTTTGTTCCCCAGGTTCTGCCTGGCAATCGTCCTCGTGGATTATAGCACCTTTGCACCCTTGGGCAGCTGGCTTCCAGGTTATCTATCATGAGGCACTGGGGGCTTCAGTTCCTCCAGGTCAAGGTACACCTCACTCCACCAAGCCTCCTGCACAAACCAAGGCCAAACAGAGTCCCTGCCTCTGCTGCCAGATATCCCCAGCCAGGTTCCTCTGCTAGGACTTCGCCTCTTCCCTCAGCCCTGCCCCCTGGGCTGCAATAGGAGAGAGGCCATGAGCTCCACAATCAGACAGACCTGGTTCAACTTCAGCACCTGTCAGTTTTCAGAAGTTCCTTAACTTCACTGAGCCTTATTTTCCCATCTGTAAAATGGGAATAGTAATACCTACCTCACAAAAATATACACACAATCTGTACCTGGTACATGGCTGAGGAAGTGGGAGCTGACATCTTCTACTACTTATAAAAGTTTTTCAAAAGCTCCTCATGTATCTAGGCTTTGGCCCTCTTGAGCACAGAGAGGTTAAGTGTCTACTCCAAGGTCACATGGCTAGTTAGTAGGTCTCAAACCCAATCCTTCAACTCCACATCCTGTGACACACCACCATCTCGCTTTCTGTGCTCAAGCCCCAGCTTTGATAGGTTGTCCAATCTATGGGTCTTTTTTGACCCTGAGATGCACAGAGAAAGCCTGAGTTAGCCCATTTTACAGTGAGGGGACTTGGGCTCAGTGCAAATAAGTGAGTTTCCCTAGGTCACACTGCTCATCAGGAGGGAGCTGGGTGAGAACCACTTGTTTCTGCATTCTATGGCCTCAAAATAAATCCTTCCCATCTCTCCCCTCCACTGTCAGGGGACCCAGCCCTATTCTGAGAAAGCCTTCTCTCCCCATGATCAGAATGTCTGTGAGTTCAGGCATCATTCTGGCTCTTTCCACGGTCCCAAGCAGACCCTTCAAGTGGAGAACAGTGAGAAGGCCTCTCCGGATAGGTCTTGGGGGATGAGGAACACAGTGCCTGGAGCCCTGGGAAGGAGGAGACTGCTGGCTGAGATCCACTCCTCGTGCCCCTGCGGCAGCCCAGACTCTCCCCCCACCCCAGCCCCTGGCCAGAGGAACCCTGTGGCCAGTTGACGGTGGCCACCCAGCCCCCATCCCCGGGCTGCCAAGGTCGGCAGCCTCACGGCCATGCTGCACAGCTCTGCGCCTCTCCTCCTCAGTTTATTCCTTCCAGATACGCAGTTGCTGCTTTCTATTTGGATCACTTTTCTGTGTTATGGTATTTCGGTTGTTTTTCCACTCCTTCCCCCCATCCCCCTGCCTTTCCCCCATGGCAGGATTCCTGAGAAGACTAGCTTTTGGAAAGAGCTGCAAGCACATCTGCTCTCTGGCTACAGCATTCCAGGAGGGCCCTGTCAGGGGCTCGGCTCTCGGGGAGCCAGGACACGCTGGGCAGCAGAGGCTGGGGGGCAGGGTTCAGGGGCCCTGGCAGTGGAGGCCCGTGGTGGGCACGCTCCCTGCAGCAGGCAGGGCTGAGCCTCAGAGCCTGGGGGTGCTGCCTAAGTCCTGGGGCCACAGCTCACCAGCTCCCCGGCCCTGCTGGCTGTGACTGTTGGCTCTCTAGGCTCAGATCTGTGTATGCCAGACTTGGGGTGAGAGAGAAACCAGGAGCCTTGGAAAACACCCTGGCCCTCCATCTCTTTTGTCAGAACCTCTTTGGTCAGCGGTTCTGAAAGGGTGGGGGTCCTGTGTGTGTGTGATCTGTGTAGGCGCAGTCGAGCGCGCTAGAGAGTGTGTGCTGATTGCGTGCAGGCTTGGAAGTCACAGGGCCGGGGTTCGATCCCTGACTTCCCACCAAAGGCTGTATGAATCTGGGCAAGTCACCGCGAAGTGGGCATGATAACATGCCTCCCTCCAACGTTGTTGTGAGGGTGAACTGAGTTAACACATGAAAATACTTCCTTGCACATAGTAAGTGCTCAATAAGTATTTTAGCTACCATTATTATATATGCATGGGGGTATGTATGGAGTTTAATAGATTTGGGGTGGTGCTTCTTGGACTTTGGAGTGTGACAGTCACCTGGGAAGCCTGTTAAAAGTGCTGGCTTCTGGGCCTCACTTGTAGAGATTCTGATCCAGCAGGTCTTAGGTGGGCTCAGGAATTTACTTTTTAATCCAGAGACCCTGGTGATGCTGAGGCACTGGTCCAGGGTCTGATCTGGAGTTGTCTGAGGTGTCTGGTGAACAGATTCTTGGGATCCTGGGCTCTGGTACATCCATCAGAACTGCTTTGCAAATGTAACTGGAGACCAGATAAAGGGGTGGTGTGGGATGAGGTTGAGGATGGACAGGAGCCATCTCAGGCAGAGCCTTGAGGCTCTAGGAAGGAATTAAGGTTGTTGGAGTTTTAGGCATGGGATAGACACAGTCCTACTGAGTGATTTGGGTTGGACCAGTCTGGTTTACAAGCCCAGGGCACAGCAGATGGCAAAGAGGGTGTAAAATTGCAGTTAGCTCAAGGCCAGAGTGGCAGAAGTGTCTGTGCCCATATAGAAGCAGCAGCAGTATCTGGAGGAAGAGAGAATGGCCCAGATTGAGCAGCCGTGCCAACTCCCTGCTCCCTCAGGCCGGGCATCTGAGCCACTGGCAGAGCAGCCAAGCACGGCCTAGGCTCCACGAGCTGACCACCTCACCTGCTGAGCCGGGCTGTGGCCGGACTGGAGGGCCTGGCTTAGGGTAAGAATCTGAATCTGTCAGCTCATCCGCTCAAGAGCTTGTAGTTTCTTGATTATTTTTCTCTTAGTAAAGATCTTTTAGAAAAATTCTTTATTTTGACTGAGCTAAGAAAAGAAGGAGGTGGGTTGTACTGAGGCTGGGGAGATGGAGAGGTCACCCCTTCAGGAGCAGACCTGTAGGGGCAGCTCTGAGAGCTGGAGCTTCACCTTGGATCTACTTTCAGGCAGTGGATTTGATGTGTGAATTAAGTGTATGTGAAGGTGAGTGAGTGTGCCCATATGTGCGTGCGTGCATGTGTGTGCGTAGATGTACATGTACACAGGTGAGGGTTGCATGCACGTGTATTCATTCAATTCATTTAACGACAACCGCAAAATATTTATTGAGTGTGTACTCTGTGCCAGACACTGTTCTAGATATCTGGGATCCATCAGTGAACAAAATGACATCCTTGCCCTCAAGGAGCTTACTTTCTATGGGATTTTGTGTGTATAGAGGGATGGATATGTGTTTGTGTGTATGAGTCTGTTGTACACACATGTGTGAAGAAAGAAGAATAATAACATGTGAGTGCACAGGCAGACCTGGGTCAAGAACCATCTGCCATTTTCTAGGCATGTGATCCTGGGCAAAATATTTAACTTTTCTGAGGCTTGGGGTTTTACAAAATGGGAAAATGATCCCTTTCTTTCACAACTGTTGTGAGACTAAATGTAAAAATACTTGGAAAGCTCCAGGCAAAGTACCTGATATATGATAGTTGCCAAATGATACTTTTTTCTTCATGTCTCCTATGGATTTGGAGGAGATATTTCTACGTGTGTATACCAAGCGTGCGTTTGCATCTGGGCAACATGCCTTGTGCATCTAAGAGGCTGAACGTGAGGGTTCTCCCTGAATGAGAACCTCCCTCCCTTGGGATGTATCCTGCACTGTGGAGATATCTCAGGTCTGATCAAAGGTGATGGTGTTGCCTGGAAAGTTCCATTCCAAGACAGAAGGTCCATTATAAAGCGGGGAGAGACAGGCTGCTAAGTCTGGAATCCCATGAGTTGGCCCATTTCAGCCTTGGTTAGGTCTGTCCTGGATCCTTCCAGCAGCAGTGGGACTGTGTGTTTGCAATGCTGTTTTTTTGTTTGTTTGTTGCTGTACGCGGGCCTCTCTCTGCTGTGGCCTCTCCCGTTGCAGAGCACGGGCTCCGGACACACAGGCTCAGTGGCCATGGCTCATGGGCCCAGCCGCTCCACGGCATGTGGGATCTTCCTGGACCGGGACACGAACCCGTGTCCCCTGCATCGGCAGGCGGACTCTCAACCACTGCGCCACCAGGGAAGCCGTGCAATGCTGTTTTCAGTGCATACTAAGAATCTTGGCACCCCTTAGTTGACACCCACCTACAAGAACTTGCAGCTTCTCTTTTCCTAGTCCCATGACTCCCTGGCCATGCTGCTCCCTCTGAGACCTTCTTCTTAGCCCCCAGATCATTTGTAGAAGTATATCCAGAAGATGGACCCAGAAGGCAACTGTGGAGGCAGGATTGCATTTCTGTGTAATCTGCTTGGGACTGCCAAGACCTTTGCTTTGAGCAAGAAGAGAGATGGGTCAGGTTCCTGCCCTCCTCCCTCTACACTCTTTCCCAAGGAGAGAGTCCGCGGTTTGGGCTATGTCTTCTAAGAGGCTGACTCAGAGTGTCTACCTTCAGCCCCGGTGTCCATCCTCTGCTCCATCTCCAAATGTCCATCAGATATTCAACTGAGCAACTGAGACTCAGTGTGACTGATGACATATCCATCTCCTTGACCACAAACCGGCTCCCTCTGGGCACCCAGCTGTTCTAGTGAATGACTCCAGCATTCTTCCTGACGTGCCAGCTTGAAGCTGCTGAGTCATACCTCACATGTCCCTCTGTTGCATTTCCCACAGCTGATCAGTTATCCAGTGGTTCCAAGTTATTCCCCCAACCAGTCCTTTCCCACCCCCATTCCTGCTGCACCCCTCCCCTGGTCAGGTTGCCATCTACTCCAATTTGGAGTGGCCTCCCTGCCTCCAGCCTCCCCGTTCACGACCAGCCAGGCCACCGTCCTTGTGCTCATTGCTCTCCCTCAGCCGCTGCCCCCAGCTGCTCTCTCCATCCACAGCACCCCCTCCTCTCCTCCACAAACTCTGTTCCAACCTAACTGGTCCCCTCGTGGTTCCCAGGACACTGCACCTTCCTGCTACCTGACCTTGGCTGAAGTGGTTTCCCTTGCCTAGAATCCTTTTCTCCATTCCAAGCTTTTGCCTAAATTCTAGCCATCTCTCACGGTATATAAAATCCCTGGCTGAGATGTTATAAGGCACGGGCGCCTAGAGCCCGTGCTCTGCAACAAGAGTAGCCACCGCGATGAGAAGGCCCCGCTCACCGCAACTAGAGAAAGCCCACGAGCAGCAACGAAGACCCAACGCAGCCAAAAATAAATAAATAAATTTTAAAAATTAAAAAAAGAAAACAAACATGATGAGAAGGTGGGAAAAGTGGGGGAAGGGAGCTAAGTTGCTAGCAGTTTGCTAGAGATGGAGGATTTAGTTCACCTTTGGGGCAGACTTTTGCTTTGTTTCGGGAAAATCAACACCAATCTAAAACTGTGTTATCACTGTCAGCGCGAATGCATATGTTCACTGTTCTGGTTCAGCAATGTAAATAGCCGTGCCTTGGGAGACAGGGACTGCCTTTTCTCTCCTTTTTTTTCCTAAGGTTTGAGGAAAAGAGTTGTGGAGGAAGTTGTGGACTGGTCCCTGTGGGGGTGACTATTTTCAGCTGGAGTTTGGAGAGTCGCTTGCAAGAGATGGCAAGCAGACTAGCAGGCTTCCTGAGGAGGTAGGAGAGTCCCTGGCACTGCTGCTTTGGGACCCAGGTGACACTTCTTGACACAGAGCTGGGGAGAAGCACACTCTATCCATGTCTGCAGCATCCCTCTAGAACACTGGGGGCATCCGAGGAGGCAGCAGCCACGGATGCTTGAGGACTCCACAAGGACCATCTCCAGCAGAAGCTCTCCTTTCATGGGCCTCCATAAGCCCTGCACGGTGACTGCTGTGGATAGATGGATTTGTGACAACATTTGAGATGCCCCACTGGGAGCTCCCAGAAGTATCTGAGGGAAATATCGCGTGGAGTGCGGCTCAGTGTCATTGTAACTCATTGTTAAAGTAGCAACAAATCATTTATACCCTCGGCAGGTGAAAACTAAATACGCTAGAGATAGACATAAAACCATACTACACTGTTAACCATGGTTGCCTCTGGGTGCCAGTATTCTAGAGAATTCCTTTTCTTTATATTTTTGTGGAACTCTCCACATTTTCCACTACAAGCATTTGTGATTAGAAAAACAAAAGCTATGAATAAGGAATATCTCTTTCCTTCCCCTTCCGGGCCCAGTGGAAGCCTCTGCTGCCTAAGGCTGCTGTGGTTTCTTCCCCTGCTGAACACAGGCAGTGACTCTTGGGTGCAGATCCGTGTTTATTCATTGTTTAGGTACTTGTGCCAGCTCTGCAAGCTCCTTCAGGAGAAGGAACACATCTCCTTCTACTCAACCCTCCCCCATCACTCACTCTGCTTGCAGGAGCTACTTCTCAGAACCTGCCTGGCCTGCTTCCACCCTTGGCCTTCATACTCACTGTTCCATCTGCCGGCACCCCCTCCTCCCTGGTCCCCCCGAGACAGCTTGTGGGCTTCCTGATTCTCACCTTCAGTTTTGACTCAAATGTCTCAACAAGGCTTTCCCTGAGCAGGCCATTTAAAATTGCACACCCTCCCAGCACTCTTTCCCCCTCTCCTGCTTCATTTCTCCCTCCAACGTAGATCTCCATCTGACATGCTATGTAATGTGCTTCTTTATTATGTCTCCTCGCACCGATCTGTAAGCTCTAGACGACAAGGACTTTTGTCTGTATTGTTCTCTGCTGTAAGCTCACCACCAGGATGTATGCCTGGTATGTACAGAAGATAAGTGTTTGTTGAATGAGTGAATACGGTTTATAATAACACTAGTTACCATGTACCAGATCCTGTGCCAGGTGCTTAGTAATTCCCTCATTCCGTCGTCTTCACAGTGTTTTGAGGTACACAGCAATATCTCTGTTGGAAAGACGAGGAAACCAAAGCTCAGAGGGTTAGGGAACTCAGGTGGAGGCACACATTCTCCCATGGCAGAGTGGCATGGAACGCAGATCTGGCTGCTCCAGGGGCCAGGAGCTTTCCACTGTAGGAGACTCCTCTGTCCTCATGATGGTCTCTCACTGTGCTGACACCCCTCTGCGTCTTGGGCACCATTTATTTCCCCCACTGCAGGAACCACAGTGCTGGTGCCCTGAGCCAGCACTGCTCCAAGTGGGCTCCTCTCCCAGTTTGCATCCCTTCTGGTGACCCAACCCCTGCAATCAGAGAAGCCAAATTGTTCCTTCCCTGCCTCACTGCCTCTACTGTGGGCGCTCTAGGTTATGGTATAAATGAGCAGGCCCACAGGTTTTCTTTCTTTCTCCCGCAGCGCCATTCTCCCAAAGGGAGGTTGGTTGCTCCCTGAGAAACTTCTGCAGACCGGCAAGGTGGAATTACAGCAAGAACCCAGGAGATTCGGGTTCATGTTCAGGATCTGCGGCTCACTAGCTATGCCATGACTTTGGGCAAGTCTTTTAACTTGTGCATTGACACAATGAAAGGAATTCTTCTTTCTTTGTGGTTTGCCTACGGTACTGTGATGATGGCAAATGGAGAATCTGTCTCATGGGGGTGTTGTGTAGTTGCATGAGCCAATTTGATTACCATACTTAGCACCGTGTCTGACAGATAAGGCTTAATAATTGTTGGCTGATCTTGTCATCAGTCATGAGTAGCCCGGGAACTGGCAGGGTTTGCAGTCAGCTGGTAGGATGTGTTGTGGGTGTGGATTGTAGCTAAACACTAACTCCAATCACCCTCCAATCTAAACTTTCCTAGAGCTTCAGTCCTCAGAGTTTAGAATTCCTTGTTCAAGGTCACATAGTCACGACTTTTATAAGGCCTTGATTGGGACGCTTTTCAGAATACCTGACCTCTTTAGTCAGTACACTATATTTCTGCTGGGAGGTAATTGTTGCCATCTCTGCTGGGTTACACAATTTGAGGAATGATTTGCACAGGCATCAGTTGCCACCAAGACCAAGGCATGAGGCATAATTATCTCAGGTGGAAACTGTGATTGAGCCTGCGCACTGAGGCCTGGTTTGCAAGGGCTACAAATGAGCTACCACCTCCAGAGCGCTATGTGCCTGCCAGATGCTGGGGCTGTAATTAACCGGAGCCTGTTTGCAAACACCCATTCTCCAAGTTCCAGTGGGTCAAAAGTCCCGACTCTGGTGAATGTCAAGATCCCTGCAGAGGGACTTCCCTGGTGGCGCAGTGGTTAAGAATCCGTCTGCCAATGCAGGGGACACACGTTTGAGCCCTGGTCGGGAAGATCCCACATGCCTCAGAGCAGCTAAGCCCTTGTGCGACAACTACTGAGCCTGCGCTCTAGAGCCCACGAAACACAACTACCGAAGCCCGTGCGCCTAGAGCCCGTGCTCCGCAATGAGAAGCCACCTCAATGAGAAGCCCACGCACCGCAACAAAGAGTAGCCCCGGCTCGCCACAACTAGAGAAAGCCTGTGCGCAGCTACGAAGACCCAATGCAGCCAAAAAGAGAAAAAGAAAAATCCCTGCAGAGTCTGTGGCTGAACTGAGTGAGACCTTCCCATTGTCTAAGGCTTCATTTATAGTTTTCAAGGGAATTCCCTTTACTGGCTTTGCTACCTAGTTGTGGTATAGTACGTATGATTTGGAGTAATCCATCTGCCATCAGTCCCCCGACATCTCCTTGCTCTCCCACCCACATGGTTTCACCCATGAAGATCTAGTTCTGTTTGTGCCTGAAGGGGAAGGAGACCAGGGATCCAGGCCTTCCTTTTCTGTCATGTGAATGACCATAAGCAACAGGAGAATTCATCTCTTGCCCTCACCATGGCTAATGTCTGCTCTACACATGGGCCCAGAGGCCACACTTTCAGTACTTCTGAGAAGTTGATGATGGCATCTATGAAATGGGAGGTCTTTCATCCTGAGGCAAGGGTACAAGTTCTGCCAGCCTTTTGTACCATCTGGAAACAATGCTGGGAATCATATTTGCAGGTCCAGAAATGTTATTTGATTGTTCCATGGCATGAAAGACTTAATTTGAGGCTTAGTGGAGAGAGCAGACTAAAGAAGATTTAGGAAACATGGCCCACAAGGGCAAAAAGTGCTGAGTTTGAGTAAAAATACACATTCTACACGTAGTCAGCACTCTGACAACACGGGGAGTAGGCAGAGCTGCGACCAATGTTCACAGATAATTCTCCAACTTTATTTTACCCTCCCACAGGCCAGGGTCTTGTCATAATTACCTTGCTTATACAACCATTGTTTGCATCTCCAGAGAGACAGCCATGTTTGGAAGAAAGAACACGAGTCCCCAAGTCCGAAAGGAGTCCCAAGAAGAAGGAAATGTAAGATAGTGAAAAGTGTGGAGGTTTTTTTTTTTTTTTTTTTTTTTTTTTTTTGTGGTATGCAGGCCTCTCACTGCTGTGGCCTCTCCCGTTGCGGAGCACAGGCTCTGGACGCGCAGGCCCAGCGGCCATGGCTCACGGGCCCAGCCGCTCCGCAGCATGTGGGATCCTCCCGGACCGGGGCACGAACCCGCGTCCCCTGCATCGGCAGGCGGACTCCCAACCACTGCACCACCAGGGAAGCCCCAAAAGTGTGGGGTTTTGACTAAGTCAGACTTCAGTTCCAATCCTTGTTATATCATATACCATCTACGAGAACTTTACAGCTTCTCTGAGTTTCAGTGTGCATAGTTCAAGATGGTACAGATAATATCTATCCTGTTAGATTGTTATAAAAATCATTAAAACATATGTAAAGCATTGAAAATGCTGGCTTATATTACGTATTGAATAAATGGCAAGTATTAATATCTGTAAAATGGAGGTATTTTGTAATACCCACTTTGCAATACGGTTGTGAAAAGTAGGGGGGAAATGCTTTTGGCCTATAGCAGATGTTTAATAAATGGTAGTTGTTAGTCCTGTCTTGCTGTGAAATATATGTCTGACTTTCAGCAAAGTCACCTCTGCTGACAGTGAAATGGGAAGTATTTCTACTCTACTCACTCCCATAAGGACCACAGTGGCAACTGGCAATAATCACACATGCCTCACTTGATTTTTGGAGTTGTGATAAATAAAATCACATACAATATATTGGAAGCCAGACACAGGGAACAATGTACTAGAATGAAGCACATTGGGAGGCAAGGGACTTGGGTTCTAGTCTTGGTGCTGTCTTTTGCCAAGTGACTGTAAGCAAATCGCCAAGTAATCAGACCCTCAGGTGCACACACTGCTGACCTCTCAGCAGCTGTGAGAAAATGCAAATGTGAGAAATTATCACTATTGCTCCTTGAGGGTAAAGACGGTTTTCCCTTTTTAATCTTTGGAACCCAGCAAAGTCCTTGGCATATAGGGGGTGCTCAATACTTTTGTTTAATGAATTATAAATTGCCCAGAAATCACATTTTTAATCATCAGTGAACTTTTTTACCCATAAGCTTATATCCTTTGGTCTCACTGTGATTGGTTGGATCCCTGGGCCTGTGTCCCAAAGTATTTGTATTCCATGCTAACCTTAACATACTCAGATATGTTATTCAGACGCAACTGAAAGCACACACACCCACAAAACCAGCAGTAAAGAGAGAAGAAAGCAGCTCTTCTGTATATGGCAGCTGTAAGGGGACGGTTTCATAATCCTACACTCAGTTTTGGTTTGGTTACCACTCCTCTAGATTCCTTATTACTCTATGTACCCATTCTACAGAATTCATCCCCAGAGTGAAGGTGGTAGCCACTGCAGAGGCTCAAGCTGCTTTCGAAGATGACTCTTCATGGGTAGTTAAGAATGTGAAAGATGCCTTACAGTTCTCCTCCTAATGGGAGATGGCAGGTGGCAAGTGGCAAGCAGAAACATGGATGAGAGTGCTGGGCTTCCTGGTGCCAAGGGAGAGCCCTTGAAGACTTCCTGGCAGCAGAGAACATCACACGTGCCCTCCACACTACATACCGTTCCAGAATTGTTAAAGTATTTGGTCTCTGGGCTTCCCTGGTGGCGCAGTGGTTGAGAGTCCGCCTGCCAATGCAGGGGACATGGGTTCGAAGCGCTTTGGTAGAAGAGGAAAGCTTGTAGAGATTGAGAGAAGGGAAATGGAGAAGACCAAAATGCTAACAGTCACCGTCGTTACGTGTGCACTGTGATAAACTGCCCTGGCAAAGGTTGGATGTTTTCCAGATCTGCCATGTATCATGTCTTCCCATCTTACTGAGGAGCATCTATGATCTTAAGTAATTTTTTTTTTAAACATCTTTATTGGGGTATAATTGCTTTACAATGGTGTGTTAGTTTCTGCTTTATAACAAAGTGAATCAGTTATACATATACATATGTTCCCATATGTCTTCCCTCTTGCGTCTCCCTCCCTTAAGTAATTTTTAATACCATCTCCCACCCACAACTCTTCTTCCTTTTTTCCTTCCCCTCTTCTCCACCCACCCCATCGTTTCTCCCTCCCTACCCTGAAGTCCGACTAAAGGTAACCTCAGGCAAGCCTCACCCAATCACCCCAGCTGGGTTGGGTGTCCCTCTGTAGCCTTCAACTCATCGCACTGTAATTTCTGGTTTATTTATTTACTGTCCAGTTCTGAAAAGTAGGGCCTTTATCTTGTTCAGCATTTAATCCCCAAATACCCCCAACAGTGCATCACACAAAAGAAGATGCTTAACAAATGTTTATTAAGTGTACCAGGTTATACTTCTAATTTATTATATTTCCACCCCCACCCCCAGCTACTACAATAACTAAGCAAACAGAGTTAAATGTCAGTCTTATTTCTTTGCACGGTAGACAAAAACTGTTGGAAAGCTAGATACCAATCAGCTATATTTTTCCCTGGTACCAGATCATACTGGTGAGTTCCTTCAAACCATTTAAGTATAGCATTCAGTGCTGCATAATTTGTTCAAGATCACAGAATAAAATGTAAAGTTTTTCAATTAATTTTACAAAAGCAGCAAAACTCTACAACAAAATCCTACAGGAAAAAGTAGACCAATCTCATTTATAAACATGAATTTAAGTGTATTAAACGTAACAAAACTTACCAAGATACAAAACCTAAATCCTAGTTACACAAATACAACTGCTATAGAAATAACGACCTTCTCCCCACCTAGTCTACTTATGACTCAGACAGTAGCTTTTATACCCAACTTCCCCCCACCCCACCTCTGGCTGGCCCTCACCAGGGGTGGATGCCGGCCCCAGCATTAGCATTAGCCCTGGCCCTAGCCCTCACACTGCCCCTGTCAGCCTCGTCTGCCAGGGCCTCACGGTACTGCACTGGCCAGCGTTGGGGTTCTTTCTTATGGAGCTTGGCCACGAACCCCAGGACTTTCATCTTGCTGGTTTCCAGGTCGCTTCGGGGACCCCAAGAGAATTCACATGCCGGTGGATTGTGTGAGAAACAAGCTGGTAATTGAGGTATCTCAGCTGCATGAAATCTTCCATAATAAGCCTCCTCGGGCACCCAAAGAGGGGGTGATACTTTGAGGGACGCACCTCCAACCGACGCAGCATCTCCCAGACCTGTGCCTCCCTGGCGCTATTACCTTTCATGTAGATAAAGCCCAACATCATCATTAAAAGACCCAGTCTGAGGCCATCTCCTCCTCCTCCTCCTCAAGAGGTTTTAGTTTGTTGATCAGGATGTAAGTGTGGTGCTTGCGGTCAAGCTGTTTCAGCTTGAAACCAAAGACATACCGCAGATGCTCTGCGGCCCTTGCGATGATCTCAGGGAACAGATCCTTTAAGTCTCTGATAATGTATTTCACCATCTCGGAGAGGATGATAGGACTCTTCTTCCTGTCCTTCACCAGCAGAAACTGCACCAACTCGGCCACCGTCTGATCCGGACGGAGACGGGCCCTGCGCCGGGCCAAGGTTTTGGCTGCCAAAGCCCTTGCACCTTTCAGGGTGATGGAGGGCTCCGCAGCCTCCTCCTCCCTTACAGCACCAAGGTCCTCCTCGAGGCTCTCTTGCAGGAGGGGGCTCGGGGCCACCTCCTGCGAGGCGGTCAGGGCCTGGGTCTCACTGTCGTGGCCACCATCCACCTCCCCCTCCGCCCGAGGGATAGGGAGACAGACCCCCGCTCTCTGGTTTCTGCAACATGTTTTCGGGCAGGCAGGTGCAAAGCGCGTACACTGGCCGAGGGGTGTGCAAGCCGCTGCACAAACCCCGGCGGAGGGGTTGGACAGCGGCTGGGACGGCTGGAGTAGGACTAGGAGAGATGACAGAGGGGACTTAGTGGCTTCCGGGCTGCACCGCAGAGGGTTCGGGACGGCCGCAACGCCGCCGGCGCCAAAGAAGCGCGGCGAGGCCGCCGCGCAGCCTCAGTGCGCGCCGGCAAGCCGACTTGCCGGACCACTTCCGGCCAACTCAGCCAAGATGGCGGCCCCGAGGCCCCGCGAAGCCCCTCCTTTTACTGCTCCCGCTGGGGTGGGAGTGAGCCCAGCCTTCGCAGGATGCCAGGGCTGTGAAGGAGTGTGTCGCCAGCGCTGTTCTTTAGACTTGAAGGCTGGAGGGGGGTAACCAGGGCTTTTCTGAGGTTTCAGTGTACAGGGATGAAATAGGGATGGAGTTCCAGCCACGTACTTTCAGCAGGTGCTTATTTCTATGTGTGTATCTAAGATTCTGAGTAATTTACTGTAGCTTAGTGCGGAGTGAGTGCATGAAGGGGAAGGCTGAGATATAAGGCTGTGCGGGACAGTTAGTGATGGGCCTTGAACAGGATGCTACGGAGATTGAAATCTATTCTGAACACGATGGGAATTCATACTACAGGGGGATTTAAGCAAGGGAGTGTCCGGATCGGATCTGTGTCTTTCCAGTGTCTCTTGTGGCAGTGTGGAGGATGGACTGGGGTAGGGCTGACCAAAAGCTGGGGATCCAGCTTGGAGTATTGGTATTATAGTGCAGAATAGGAACGGAGGCTCGGCCTGTCTTGTTCATTGTTTTATCCTCAGTGCCCAGAACAGTGCCTGGCACATAGAGGCACTCCATAAATATTGTAAAATGGATGACGAGGGGGTAAGGATAGCAGATTCTGGGGGGGGGGGGGTCAAAGAAGATGATAAAAGATATACTGAGGTGCAGCTGGCAGAAATAGTAACTGATTGGAGGAAAGGGGAGTTTTGTTTTTCTTTTTACCTAATCAAACTTAACTAGTCCCATTACTTTTTGCTTACTCTACTCTGAGCTTTCTCCCACTACCAGTCTGTCTCTCTCCCTCTCTCCCTCCCTCTCCAACTCCTTCTCTTTCTCCTCCTCCTTCTTCTTCCTCTACTACCTCCTCCCCTCCCCTCCCCTCCCATCTCCTTTCCTCCTCTCTCCTCTCCCCCTCCCTTTTCTCTCCTCTCCTCTCCTCCCCTCTCCCCCTCCCTTCTCCCCCTCCCCTCTCCCTCTTCCCTCCTCTCCACTCCTCTCCTCTTCTCTCCCTCCTTTCAAGGCTCAGCTTAAATGTCACCTTTCCAAAGCCTTAGTCTCCATGCATGGAAGTTATTTACTGCCATTTCTGAATCACCATAGCAATTTGTATTTGTTTAACACCCACTTGTATAGACCTTCTTGTGCACTAGGCTCTGTTCTGTTGTTCAAATATTAATTTGTTTAATTCTCATTAAGGTAAGTACTATTATCACTATCCCCATTTTATAGATGTGTCTTTCCTATGGAATTTGCTATTTACTAGCTATGTAATCTTGGGCAAGTTACCTGAACTCTCCTTCCCTCGGTTGCCTTATGAGTGAAATGGGCGTAATAGTAGAGAGAACATTGTGGAGATCATGTGAAGTAATGCATGTAAACCATTTAGCACAGTGCTTGGCACGTGGTGTTCAATAATTGTTAGCTCTTATTTATTGCCTACTTTTAATGTGCTGATAATGTACTAATTTTTTACATGTATGAACTCATCTACTCATAACAGCCCTGCTAGATAAGTGGTATTATTATCCCCATTTTACAAGTGAAATAACACAAAAAGAGGCTAAGTAACTTCCCCAGCATCACGTGACTGAGCCACTATTTCAATCATATAGTATGACTCCAGAGACCATGCTCTTAACCACTGTATTAATAGATGTTAATTATTATCATTATTATTGATCATACTCTGTATAATAGTTATTTTTGTGCTTATTACCCTCCAAAACCAAACATCCTAAAAGCTAGGGCTATGTCCTTCACTCTTTTGAAGAGCCCCTCAGCGTCAGCACTCAGTGTGTAATTGTCACTGAACAAATGATGAAAGGCTTTACTTTTTTCCAGAGGAAATAGCATTTATGTTAAGTAAATATATGACAGTTAGACTTTTTTTTTTTGGCCACGGCACGCGGGATCTTTAGTTCCCTGACCGGAGATAGAACCCGTGCCCCCTGCAGTGGAAGCTAGGAGTCTTAACCACTGGATCACCAGGGAAGTCCCTAGACTTTTCTAGATGTAATCGTGAACTCTTCATTTTTAAAAACTTCTGAAAATATGTACCCATTTATACTTTATGACTTAGAGAAGCTGAAAGTGTGTGAATGAAGCAGGAGGATGTTTATTATAGTCTAACTTGAGGCTGTTATTGGTTTCTATTGTGTAGAATAGAAACAGAAGCATTTTATGTACAATATAATTTAGTCCTCACAAATCCCTATTAGGAAGGTATTATTATTCTCATTTTACAAATGGGAAAATAGTCCCTGAGAGGTTAAACCACCTGTCCCCAACCACCCATCTGTTAAGTGCTAGACTGGAAATGAGGACCTAGATCTGTCTATTCTGAAAACTGTACTCATGACCACCATGCTGGACTGCCTTGTTGTCAGTTTCTCCTGAAGGTAGAACCACTCCTACCTAAAGGGCATCACTGGAGGTAAAATAGTCTACTTACATATCTTTCTCAGTTCAAGTATTGCTGAGGAGAGACAGAGGAGATAGATGCATGGAAAGGAGCATGCAGGAGATACATTGAATGGAAAGAATTTTGAGGAGCAAATTAGCAGTAATATGACTGGATTTTGAAAACTGAATCAATAATGTAGTGCTACTCATCAAAAAAAAAAAAGGAACAAACTACTGATACAACATGGATGAGTCTGGCTGACATTATGTTGAGTGAAAGAAGAAAGATACAAAAGACTATATACAATATGATTCCAGTTAATCTGGTGTCCAAGACAGGTTTAGCTAATCTGTGGTGACAGAAATGAGAACAGTGGAGGCCTGGAGTGGGGTTGACTGGAAAGGGATATGCATGAACTTTCTGGGGGTGATGGCAATGTTAGGTATCTTGGTTTGGGAATAGATATACATTTGTCAAAACTTTTCAAACTGTACCCTTAATATCTGTGTATCTCATGGTATATAAATACCTTAAAAATTATAAAAATAAAGCTTTAAAATTGAGGTATGATTGACAGATAACATTAGTTTCAGGTGTACAACACAGTGATTTGATATTCATGTATATTGTGAAATGATCGCCACAATAAGTCTAGTGGATATCTGTCACCATACATAGTTACTAGATTTTTTTTCTTGTGATGAGAAATGTTAAGATCTATTCTCTTAGCAGCTTTCAAACATGCAATATAATATAATTAACTATAGTCACCATGTAGAAAAGTTTCCAAAAATTAAATGAATAGGCCTTTAGGTATAGGAGGTGATGAGGGTATGAAAGGTGAATGGCTTTGCTTTGCCACTTGCCAGCTCCTGGATGCTACAATGTTTTGTACTGAAAGGGACCTAGACAATCATTTGCCAGTTTTGATGGTGCCGACCTCACACTGGACAGGCAGACTTTTAAAACAATCCTTACCTAAGCTGTTAAAAGGGAGGAAATGTATATCTCTTTGGTAGGGGGTGCGGGGTGGCAGCAAAACAAAATTTGATGACTGTTTGATGGAAACCTTTCTGAAGGATGCTCCTTTGTAGCCTAGACTACAGTGTTTAAAAGCCTACAGTGCTTAGCACAGTTTAGTATGAGGAAAAGGTTAAGGGAGTTACACTGGAAAAGCAGAACTGCAGGATGAATTATCCTGGAAATGTCTGGCACTCTGTGGGTGTAGAAAACGTGTGTCCTAGAACAAAGCACTGAACCAGGTCAGCAGACCTGAGTTCTGGTGTCCCAACCCCTTCATTCATTCTGTGACCTTGCACGGCATACTTAACCTCTCTGGGCCACTGTTTCCTCATCTTTAGGCCTGACAACCTTAGCTTTGCCAGTCCCTATAGTTGTTTTGAGGTTCAAGTAGGATTATAAATGTAAACGTACTTTTAAAATGCTCTGCTATTGAGAAACAATTATAAAATGTTACAGATTTTTTTTTTTTTTTTCTCTAAGAGACCTGGTAGAAAAATCTCAGTAATGAATGTCACTGGCCTCTCATGCAGACATTTTGGAATGAGCTTACACATTCCTGGTTGAAAAAACTGTCTGGCCAAAAAAGATTAAATAAAGAAATGTCATGTCCTGACACTCCATCTAAGGCTAGTGAATGCTTTGGTGGGAAGCCAGAGTTATCTTGTTGGATTCCTTCTAAATTTGTCAATGGATTCCTCCGAGCTCCTGAGTGCCTTCTTCACACAGATGCTGAGTAATGTCTCACTCCAGATCTGAGTGAGCCCCAAACTGCATAGGTGCTTGTGTCTTCTCTGTTTCTCCTGACAGTTTTGATAGCCGTGCAGCTGATCCGGCTCAAAGAAGGGATCAGAGGAAGAGCTTTGTCCCACATCCCTGGGCCAGGGGCAAAATGGAGCCCAGTTTTGTCACAGCAGAATGGGCAGAGTGTGAAGCCCTGGGTTCTGTATGTGTGGCTGGTATTGAAGCAGGATGGCCAGGCGGATGATTCGATCTGACTTGGGTAATGAAAATTGTTTGTTACTGTTTGAAGAGCAATTGTGTAAGCAACAGTACTCCTGTGTTTGGCTGCCTGTGACCCACCAGTGTCTGTAACATAACACCCGACCCAGAGGAGGAACAGACCCTGGCCGGCAGGGGAGGGGAGAGATGCAGGGGGCACAGGGCCCCCTTCTCCCTCCCTCCTCCACTGTCCCACCCGCTCTGTAAACCTTGAAGGAAAGTTGGCGAGAAGGCATTTGCCACCTGGACACAATGAGGCCCAGTGCGAGGGGCAGGCGCAAGGCTGGCGGGGAGCCAGGGCCCTGGTCTGAATGGCCATCGCCAAGGGGCTGCCAACGGCCCATCTCTATCCCCCAGAGGCCGGGCCAGGGCCAGGGCGGGGGCCCATCTACCCCCACCTTCGAGGCCCCGCTCGCACCATTTGCTGGCCGTGACCAGAATGCACGGGACGCTGGCCTTTGAGCAGCTGAACAGAGCTGTTTCCCCTCTGCTGGCCGCCCGTTCCCTTGGATTAGAGCAGGCTCTCCGGAGTCCCTTTGTTGGCAGCTTGCTATTCTGCACATACCGAGCACTGTGCATTCATCTTTATTAGTTCTAATTGCTTCCCTATTCTAATGGGATCTTGATATTCCCATACAATTGAAAGGAAATGTATTCATTAAAATAATTCTTCTCCTAACTGCCGCTTCAAGCTGCTTCTCTAAGTGACATTGTCTCTCCAGCCACAGCCTGCTGAGGCCTCTTATTAAGACTCTAGTCAAAAGCCAACTTTGGGCAGCAAACTTTCCTTGCAGGAGTTTCCAGACACTGAAGAGAGGGTGCTTTTTAATCGGCTCACACACTGAAGTTGGAGGCCAGCTGGTAGGCCTAGGGGTGCC
>NW_020172364.1:3726658-3752093 GCF_003031525.2 Neophocaena asiaeorientalis asiaeorientalis
AGGGGGGCCGCTCGGGGCCGGGGTTGGGGGGGGTGGGCGGGAGGAGAAGGGCTGGTCCCCAGCACTGCCTGCCTCCTGTAAGAATGCCCCCTTTCTCCACACTGACTGGCTGATTTAGGCAGGGCTCTTCCCCCAGTGTCATCTGGGTGGAACTTTTTGTTTATGCGCGAGCAGTGACTAGGTGTGGTTCTTAGAGCAGGCACTGAGTAAGGTGCTGTGGGAAGTGTGGAGATGGAGCTGCAGTCTCGAGGTGTTTACGGTCTCCGTGGGTGGCTGCCTGCTCTGAGTCCCTCAAGTGACGCAGGAGAGGGGAGGCTGGGAACAGCTCTCAGTGTTCAGAAAGCTTCATGGGACAGAGAACTTAGAAAAGCGGGATACACTTCAATCAATGTGTTTGATTTAATCACCAAAATCTTTCAAACCATGGGATCATGGGGGTAATACAAGAAGCTTCCTTGGGACGTTGGGAACCACTGATCTATTGGGGTGAAATAAGCCCTTCTAAAACAGCATGGCTATGTGAACACCTGCTCTTTACACGAGTGGTATAAAGACTGCTATAGGAGTTTGGAGGAGTGGAGGGGAGCATGTGCTGGGCACTACACTGTTGCTTGAGTCTTCTTTAATCCCTGTAACAGCCCTGTGAGGGAAGCACAGTTATTTCCCATTTTACAAGCGCGAAGTAGACAAGTTAGATAATTTGTCCAGTGCCCAGAGTTGGGAGTCAGGACTTGAACGCCGGCCTTCTGATCCCAAAGCACAGGCTGTTTTCGCAGAGCCTGCTGCCTCTCACGTTGCATCTGTCAGGGCCAACAGAGGAGGTGTAATGTGGAAGGTAGCATTTGATCTCCCTTGATGCCTTTCGGGGTGGTGGGTCGTCAGCAGGTAGAGTGGGGTCAGGAAGGAAGAGCCTGAGCAGCAGTGCCGGGAAGAACCTAAATCAGGACATGACAGGAGTCCCGGTGGCCCAGCGACTGGAGAGCGAGCAGGAGCAGGAGGAAGGTGGTAAGGTTTGTGGGGGCCAAATTTTGTAGATCCTTGCCTGACAGGAGTTTGGATTTCACGCTGTAGGTACTGTTCCAGTGAGGATATTTGAGCCTCTGGATAAACACATTATTTCTTTCAGGAGCATCAGTTTTCCTTGAGGTGAATAATTTTAGACATCTTCCTATTAAAGGAAATTCAGATAGATCATGGAATAGAATGCAGAATTCTCATGAATCTTTAAGAGTAAACAGAAGACTTCAAAGAGAGCTTGGGTGTGCCGGCAGGAGCTTCAGGCTGTGCGGTCCGCTGGGGGAACTGGAGGCGTTTCTTTTGTCTGCTGTTGGTGTCCTTTAGCGGGAAAGTTTGAGAAAGACTGATTTTGGAGAAAATGTTTTGATCCCAGGAGTAAAATAATTAGGTGTATTCCAAGAAGGATGGCAGGGGCTTGGAAGACAGGTGGGACAGGGCAGGGACCAAGAGCAGGAGTCCAGATAAGAGATGGTTACAATAAACTCTTAGGAGACATGAAGGGTCTAGGGGGCTGCCTGGGCCTCGGACCCCACCTCTTCACTCGAGCCTTTTTGGAGGCAGCCTGCCTAAGAGATGTCCCACCCCGAAACCACTCCTTCCTTTTAAGGGGCTCAGCGATTAGACTGGGATTGCTGGCCAGGGAGGCTGAAGCAGAAGCAGTTAAGGGAGAGCCTGGGCCTGGGCCAGGAACTGGTCCTCCCAGAGAAACTTTGTGCCCCGGCCACCTCACCTACCATGTTGCCTGCCGACCACTTTCCAGCCCAGCAGCTTTATTAGCTCACCTGCTGGAAGGTACCAGAAGGCAAGTGGTTGGACCAGTGGATTCTCTGCAGTGGTGGTGAGAGCAGGTCCTGTCTTGTTGCAGTGTCTGATGTCCTATGCTGGTGGGCAGTGCTATTGGACCCAGAATGGTGGCCAACACCCTGTGGTCAAGAAAGACTCAAAGGGAGGAAGGAGGGAATAAGACATCTCAGCTTAGGACCAAGACCTCACTCTACTTCTCCTTATCATCAGTAGATAGAGATAGCCCACCTTTCTTAGCCAGACTCTCCTTTCAGGTGGGTGACTTTTTTAGGTAGCTTAGAAATGAACTTTGAAGCATCATTTTTTAAAAAGCATTAAAAAAAATTCCTTAGTGCTTTATTTTTTTCTCATTTTAGAAGAGATTGTTTGTTGTACAGCAATGAGAAAATCCCGACCATTTAAAAGAAAAAACCAAAAAGCACCTGTAATTCCACTACCCAGGGGTAACCACAGTTAACAAATACCCTGGTGTGTATCCTCCCCCAATTTTTCTAAGCATTTATTGATCGATTTATTGCTTGATTGATTTAGGCTGCGTTGGGTCTTCATTGCTGCGCGCGGGCTTTCTCTAGTTGTGGCGAGAGGGGGCTACTCCTTGTTGCGTGTGCAGGCTTCTCATTGCAGTGGCTTCTCTTGCTGCGGAGCACAGGCTCTAGACGCGAGGGCTTCAGTAGTTGTGGCATGCAGGCTCAGTCGTTGTGGCGCACAGGCTTAGTTGCTCCGCAGCATGTGGGATCTTCCTGGACCAGGGCTCAAACCCGTGTCCCCTGCATTGGCAGGCAGATTCTTAACCACTGCACCACCAGGGAAGCCCCGGCATGTAGTTTGTTTTTTTAACAGAGTTATCTTGTATACTCTGCTTTATATACACTATATATATGTATATATATATTCACATACTGTGAATCTCTCACACTAATATTTTTCTATAATGTAATTATTTGTGATTGAAAATATTCCACAGACCCCATGTCACCTTTAATGCCTATTGTATATTTAGGATGTTTTCAGATTTTCATTATTAAATACAATGTGATAAACTTGTTAGTGGCTAAATCTTTCCTATTTCACATTATGGAAATTATTATATAAGAATATGACCATATAGATACGTGATTTTTTGAAAGACAAAATTGGGACTATTCTATATTTATTTCTATGACCTAATTTATACACTAAATCCACTTTGAAAATCTTTCATGTCTACAAAAGTGAATCTGCACATTATGTATTCATTTAAAAAATAGTACTTTCATGTAGTTCAAAAATCAAAACGACATAAAAAAGAATTTTTATAAAATTTTATAAAATTTTTAATGAAATTCTCAATTTCATAAAATTGAGAATTTTTGCTTGCACCCATGTCCCTCTTTACCTGGTTTCCTGGTTTCCCCTCCCATAGGTCACTGCTTTTAATAGTGACAGTGCCCCTTTTTGAAAATATAAGCAAATGCAATTATATATACCTTGCCCCTTCTTACAAAGAAGTTAGCACACTATGTTCATTACTAGGCTCTGTGCTTAAAACAAAAAAACTTAATAGTATGTAGTGGAGACTTTTGCATATCAGCACATAGCTTCCTGGCATATTATGGTTTGGATGGACAATAATATCTAACCGATTCCATATAATTGGACATTTGGGTTATTTCCAATCTTTTACTATTAAAAGCAATGTTATAACACAGACATATATCATTTCTGTATGTGTGCAAATATATTTGCCCGAAAAATTCAGAGTGGGATTGATGAGCCAATAGGTAAATACATTAGTAACATTAATAGAAAATGCCATATTGCCCTTCATAGGTGTGTATCATTTTCTATTCCTACCAGCAATGCATGAGGGTGCCTATTTCCCTACAACTTCCCCCAATCAAGCGTATTTTGGATATGTAAAAATCTGATGGGTAAAAAATGGGTATATCGTTGCAACTATAATTTGTACTCATTATTACAAATGAAGTCGAACGTTCTTTTATACGCTAAAAAGCCATCTGTATTTCTTTTTTCTGAAAAAGGGCATTTTTTTCTATTGGGTTATTGGTCTCCTTGATTTATAGAAACCAATTGTGTATTAGAGTGCTTGACCCTTTGTGAAGTGAGTTGCAGTTTTTTTTCCAGTTCGTCATTTGTTTGTTTTGCTTATGGTGCTTTTGCCATGCAGGAGGTTTAAGATTTTTATATAGATGTATTTATCAGTCTTTTATTTCACGACTTCTGGATTTTTGAATCAGTTAGAAAGACCGTCATTACCCCAAGATTATAAAGGAGTTCTCTTATTCTTCTGGTAATTTTATGGTTTTATTTTGTGCATTTAAATCTTTGATCTAGTTGATGCTTATCGTGGTGTACTGTGTGAAATACTGGTCTAGCATCTATCTTTTTCCACATAGTCAAACACCATTTATTAAAAAGTCTGGGGATTCCCTGGTGGCACAGTGGTTGAGAATCCGCCCGCCAATGCAGGGGACACGGGTTTGAGCCCGGGTCCGGGAAGATCCCATATGCCGCGGAGCAACTAAGTCCGAGCGTCACAACTACCGAGCCTGCACTCTAGAGCCTGTGCTCCGCAACTACTGGAGCCCGCGCGCCTAGAGCCCGTGCTCCACAACAAGAGAAGCCACCGCAATGAGAAGCCCGCGCACCGCAATGAAGAGTAGCCCCCCCCCCAAAAAAAAGAGTAGCCCCTGCTCGCCACAACTAGAGAAAAGCCCGTGCACAGCAATGAAGACCCAACACACCCAAAAATAAATAGATTTATTAAAAAAAAAAAAGCCTGTCTTTGCCTCACCGATTTGGTATTTATCTTATAGCAAATTCTCATATATATTTGGATCTGTTTCTGGGCTTTATTCTATTCCATTGGCCTGTATGTCTATACAGCATCATTTTTGGTAGCTGCATAATATTGCTTCTTATGTATATAACGTAATTTATTTGACTAATTCATTTTTGTTAAAAATCTAGGTTGCTTCCAATTTTTCAACAGTCCAAAGAATGCCTCAGTGAATAAAATCCTTATATACGTTTTATGTGTGCATGTGTGTGTAGTAGATCCATTTTTTCCTTTGGATAAATTTTTATACATGGAATTACTGGGTCAAAAGTTATGTGCCTTCTTAGGCTTTTTTCATACATATTGCCAAAATGCCTTCCAGAAAGATTGTACCAGTTACACTCCCTCCAACAGTGTATGAGTGCTGATTTCCCCTCACCCACACCAACTCTCAGTATTATCATTCTTTTTAATCATTGCCAATCTGATCAGGAAAAAAAAAAGGGCCTCTCATTGCTGTTTTAATTTGCCTTTCTTTGAATGCTAGTGAGGTTGAACATTTTTTCAATTTATGGTGGTTTTTGATGTACAGAAGTTTTTAATTTTTAATGTAGTCAAATCTATCAATCTTTTCCTCTATGGTTTCTGCTTTTGTTGACATGTTTAGAAAGTCCCTCCCATCGTAAGATTATAAAATATCCACTTATATTTTCTTCTAGTACCTTTATGGTTTCATTTCCATCTTTATCCATCTGGTATTCATTTTGATGAATGGTGTGAGCTGGGAAAGAACTTGTATTATTTATTTATTTATTTCCCAAATGGATAACCCGTTCTTTCATCACTGTTAAAAAGCATATATTTGTGTGTGTTTATGTGTGTGTGTGTGTGTGTGTGTGTGTGTGACTCTTTCTAGAATGAACATCTTGAATAGCTGGATACTGCGGGTAATTGAGTTCTACACTCTGGGTCATCATTAGAAACATCAGTCATACTAAACAGGCAGATGTGACACTTTCCAGCATACATGGGCTTTTAAGGACCGACTGACATTTGATATTCAAATCCCAGCATTGCAGCTCAATGCTGGTGCAACTTTGAGGGAGACCATCCATGATTCTCCTTGAGTCTTGTTTTTTTCATCTGTGAAATGGGGTACATTCCCTTCGGACTGAAGCCCTCCCTCCTGGCTCACCATCTAGTGATCGCCTCAGGCCCTGACTGTAAATAGGATATGCGGGAGAGGGGAGGGGTTGTGCTGTGTTTGCTTTTTATAGGCTTTCTATCTTTACACTTGTGCTCAGACTCTCATTTGTTACGTCTTGCTGGTTTTAGTGTCTTTTCATTAGCAGCTTTTCTCTCCCATCTGAATATGCGGTTTTTAATCATATACCAGCTAGGAAAACAGACAACTGGATTGTTAGAAGTGTATATAAATTAAGAGTAACTGGGATCCGAGTGAGGGCTTGAGGGACTCTCCTGTTGTGTAATGTAGTGGTTCTCAACCCTGGCTGCACATTAGAATCACCTGGGGAGATTTTAAAGCATATCCACGCCTGGGGACCCAGGCCAATTAAATCAGAATCTCTGGTGGTTGGCTCCAGGCCTGGGTGTGTGATGAAGCTCTGCAGGTGATTCTATTCCTGTTTATTTATTTATTTATTTATTTATTTTGCGGTAGCGGGCCTCTCACTGTCGTGGCCTCTCCCGTTGCGGAGCACAGGCTCCGGACGCGCAGGCTCAGCGGCCATGGCTCACGGGCCCAGCCGCTCCGGGGCATGTGGGATCCTCCCGGACCGGGGCACAAACCTGTGTGCCCTGCATCGGCAGGCGGACTCTCAACCACTGCGCCACCAGGGAAGCCCTCTGCAGGTGATTCTAATGTGCATGCAGGGTGGGGAACCATTGGTTGAGTGCCCTGGCTTTGTGAGATCAGTATTTACACTCAGTGGTCTCCCCCTCTGGTTCCCTTCTAAAATGTGCCCCAAGTTGTGAGGGTCACCCTACAGAACAGAAGGCCAGATGGCAGAGATGTCAGGGGTTTTCTGGAGGCTGTGCGCTTGCTGGAGAGAGCAGCGCCAACTCTCAGGCCTCTGTCACCCTGGAGGTCACATACCTCTGGAATTTGGAAATGGTGTTGGCAGTTTCTTTTCAGAAAAATAGAGCCATCCTAGTCTCCCTGATGCAGTTCCTCCCACCTCTGGGGGCTCTCCTGAGGAGTGCGAGAGGTGATGAGAAACAAACATTGAGAAAATAGCTTTATTTATTTCTATCTCATCTATTTGTGTATTCTCTTGTTCTCTTGGCCCCTTCTCTGTCCTCCCAAACACATGTAGGTGATACATGTCAAGCCACGCTTGGTCCCCAGCTTTGGTGAATCCATCCTATCTGTGATGGAGCTGCTCTCTCCCAAAGTCAGGCTCACCTCCACCAACAATTGGACTCACTTTGTCACCTGGAAAAATAGATAAAGCCCACAGGATGAGTCCCAACAAGTCTCTTTGCTACAAGATCAGCCGCCTTCTTATTCTCAAGTTTTGATAAACTGACTGTGGGCGTAGCCCATGCATTCAAGCCCCCTTCTAGGTGTCTCATCTGGTTTATCTAAGACTAGGGCACCTCTGGTTCCACCAGACTCTCTGGGGAAAAGTTATCGCCTTTACTAATGAATGAAAACTCCTCCAAGCTTACTGATGAAGGGAGAATCTCTGTGGAGAGAGGTGACTGGAATTTTCCCTTGGGATTTCTCACTCATCACTGACACTAGTCTGTGGCTCTACCCTCCAACACACACACATACACTGGGCAGCTGAGACAAGGCTGGATCCTTCAGACCAGCCCTTACTACACGTTGGGGATAAAAAGAGAAATAAACAGAGAAGAATAACATGACTTCATATAAGTCATGACTTGTCATTTGCAAGATATAACTTGATCAGGAGGGCTCAGGGCCCACTTATCCTAGTGCGGGGCTGCCTCTTTGTAGTCAAAACCATCCCAGCAGCCCGGGGAAGCCTGGACAGATGCTTTCTTGAAAGTTCAGGTGGATCCACCAAAATAATGAAGCCAAGAAGGAGACGAGAGTTCCCCTTCTGTCTGGTGCCACCATCTGAATTCCAGTTACTTGTCTGAGGATCTGCCTTTTCCTGGGATGATTGAAATGATGGCTCCTTTTTATGGGAAATAGAACTCAGATTCAAGTAAGGTTTTGATGCTCATTAAGGCTCATACAGCAAGGAAGGCGGTGCGCACACACCAGCTCACCT
Source organism: Neophocaena asiaeorientalis asiaeorientalis (assembly GCF_003031525.2). Taxonomy (NCBI): domain Eukaryota; kingdom Metazoa; phylum Chordata; class Mammalia; order Artiodactyla; family Phocoenidae; genus Neophocaena; species Neophocaena asiaeorientalis. The sequence goes on from NW_020172364.1 coordinate 3,734,525, forward strand.
CAATGACTTGACTGGTTTTGCCAGAGGTACAGTTTATATCCACAAGACAATGGTTTTTCTTTTTTTCGACAATGTTTTTTCTTTAGATACATTCAGTTGAGAGACACACAACGTTGTGAAATTCTCTAGTGTTGATTCATGATGGAGCCATAGGTGAGCAAACTGAGGGTTATTTATAGACTGCTGTTGATGTGCTTTTCAAAGAGGTCCCAATAGTTGTCCGGGGGAGAAAAATGCAAGGGTCTGTCAATCAGTCTGCTGAGACTTTTGCTCTACCTGGAAGTCTATGTGGCATAGCTCTGCCTAATATGGTGGTTTCTTCTTCATACTCATCAAGACAGGCCTCATTCCCTATTCATGGGGGAATGGCCTTACCCTATGGCCCCAGCCAAACAAGAATGTAGCAGGACACAGCAAATCAATGGGGTCTGAGTGCGAAATGCTGATAGATTTCCCTAATGTTGTCTGTCTGGTCTGTGTTCCTGGAGGTTGTATGGCCATCATCCTGCATTCCTTATGGGTTGAGTAACCCCATAAACTGTGGCCCACTGATCTTCAATGGAGGCAGTGCTGCCCCCTAGAGGCATTTTAGGAATATGTAGTGTATTTATGTTTGTTTGGTTGCTGAGGCACTACTTAGGGGAGATTGAGGGGGCCAGACTCCTTGCCTTAGGTGATGCAGTTTTATCCAACGATTTGTCCTGCACTTCATGTGACATTTGAATGCCCCACCCAACATTCATATATAGGTAGAAAATCTCTATATTGGTCTGAGCTTAGAACCTAATTCCATTTTGTATATAAACACAAAGTACTTTTTAAAAAAAAATTTTATTTATATTTAGCTGTGTTGGGTCTTTGCTGCTGCGCGCGGGCTTTTCTCTAGAAGCAGCGAGTGGGGGTTACTCACTGCGGTGTGCGAGCTTCTCATTGCGGTGGCTTCTCTTGTTGTGGAGAACGGGTCTAGGTGCGCAGGCTTCAGTAGTTGTGGCTCGCAGGCTCAGTAGTTGTGGTGCATGAGCTTAGTTGCTCTGCGGCATGTGGGATCTTCCCGGACCAGGGCTCGAACCCGTGTCCCCTGCATTGGCAGGCGGATTCTTAACCACTGCACCACCAGGGAAGTCCCACAAAGTACTTTTTGCATAGTTTTAATATACACTGAATTTTTCATGAATGCTACTATCATATAAATCGAGAGAATACTGTATTTTATCTTTACCAGAAGTTGTTCACCATTTCAGAAAACCACAATACGAATAGCAAAATCCTTGCCATATTTGAATTGTCAAAATAACACACCTCTATTCATCTGCATTCGTTCATATCTGTATGAATATACAGTACTTGTTTCATCTTGTTTCAGAACATCAAATATAAAGAAGTACCCATAATGTTGAAGTCAATAATGTTTTACTGATCTTAAATTCAAACTTATTCATTATAAGTAGGTCTAATTGTCTTATATCTTCTTATGTAGTTATGCTCAAACATTTATAAATTTAAATGCATATTATTTTATTCTAAATTATTTCCTTTTAGTTCTTTATCTTATAGTTAGGGCTATATGTTGATTCTTTAAAAAATTATGTGTGTAGGTGGGTCATACTATCTATAAATTTCATTTCAGAATAGTAAAAGTGGTCTTACAAAATACTTGCTATAAAAAGGGAGCATTGGATCTGATAGAGTTCGGATGCACTGCTCTCGGTAACCTCCTGGAGGATGTTTTATTTAATTTTCACAACAGCTGTATGAGCTAGGTCCTATTATGACCGCCATTTTGCACCAGAGGAAACTGAGTCACAGATACATGTGGTACTTTGCCCAAGGTCACATATCTGGAAAAGGGGAGCCAGGATTCTAGAGGACTTTCACAATACCAGGTCACTATTCTGCCTTCCACCCATCATGTTTGGCCCATCTCCCGTGATTGGCCCAGGTGTCTACCAGAAGCCCATCCTCTGGCCTTGTTATGCCTTTTACAGGGCCCAGCAGGGACTCAGACTGGAAGAAAAAATTACTTTTCCCTTTTGGATAACATTTCAATAGAGTAAATCAAAGGGAAATGCTTTGCATAGAGCAGATCCCCAATAAACTTTGCTGAAAGAATGAGTGAATGATTTGGTAGATGGTACGGGGTCCTTTGGAACAGCCCTTAGATTTTTTTTTTATAGCATTTAAAACATTTATTTATTTTATCTTTGGCTGTGTTGGGTCTTCGTTGCTGCACGCGGGCTTTTCTCTAGCTGTGGTGAGCGGGGGCTACTCTTCGTTGTGGTGTACGGGCTTCTCATTGCAGTGGCTTCTCTTGTTGTGGAGCATAGGCTCTAGGTGCGTGGGCTCAGTAGTTGTGGCACGGGGGCTCTAGAGCTCAGGCTTGGTAGTTGTGGCTCACGGGCTTAGTTGCTCCGTGGCATGTGGGATCTTCCAGGACCAGGGCTCGAACCCGTGTCCCCTGCATTGGCAGGGGGATTTTTTTTTTTTTTTTGCTGTACATGGGCCTCTCACTGCTGTGGTCCCTCCCGCTGCGGAGCACAGGCTCTGGACGCGCAGGCCCAGCGGCCATGCCTCACGGGCCCAGCCGCTCCATGGCATGTGGGATCCTCCCAGACCGGGGCACGAACCCCCGTCCCCTACATCGGCAGGTGGACTCTCAACCACTGTGCCACCAGGGAAGCCCCAGGGGGATTCTTAACCACTGCGCCCCCCAGGGAAGCCCAGCCCCTAGATTTTTAATAATTTATTTCAGTAAGTTGATGTGAGTTTCCCAGCCATTGACACCAGGTTCACAGGTCTCCCACCTCAAGGATGGAGACTTCCATTGTCTCCCTGGGGCTGAGAAAAGCTGGCCATTCTTTTTTCCCAGGAAGCACTGCTGTTGAAACAGGAACCAGCATATCTCCCTCATTCTTTCACCATGTTCACTGATGTGGGCCTCAGGCCCTGGATGTGGGGTATTCTTTAAATAATAGCCTTTCTTCAGACCCTTGCCTGTGATCTAACTGATGCTGGCCTGGGAGATGCCAGCTCCTATAGTGGGTACCACAAAGAGATGCTGCACTGCGTTTCCTATGTGTCTTTGGCAGGTCTCATTCTGAGCTCCTGCTTCTTTCCTTCATTCAGCAAATGTTTTCTGAGGGCTTGCTTTGTGCCAGATACTGGGGTGCAGAGATAAGCAATAACACATGGTCCCTACCCTCCAAAGACTCAGATTTAGGACAGAGGACTGACTTTTGTAATAAAGTATGGAAAGAGCTGTGACAGTGGAATATACAGAGGATCTGGGAGCCCAAGGAGTGGGGCAGCTGACCCAGACTGGGAAGAGGAGGGAAGCCTTCCTGGAGGAGGTGTTGCCTGAGCTTAATCCAAAGGAAAGCTTATGATTTAGCAAAGGCAAAGGATGACTCTATAAGTCAGGGTCGCAACAGAGAACGATGACACACTAAGTTAGGATGATTTGAGGAGGGTTTATGTACAAAGGGGTTATTTGCAAAGGTGTGGGTAGGGGGTGGGAGAATGTTATGAGATATCACAGAAACCCAGGCTAGCGGCAGGCCCTAGGCCAGGAGGGGGGCTACTGTACTCTGGAAGGAGAGAAAGTCCTGTAGAACAGGCTGCCTTGATAGAAGGAGCGACCCTCCATCTAGGAGCAGGCAGCCTGATAGACTCGACAGGGAGGGAATAATTACGCTGGCTTCACTTTCTCTTATCCTCCCATTGCTCCTGATTTTCCCCATTGGTTAAATCCAACCGGAAGCCATAGGGCTCTAGAGTTCGTTTATGTGATCCATACGGGGCAGCCTCTGGGGCACAGAGCAGGGCAGAAAGTGGGTCTGGAGAATCCAGCAGGTCTATCCAGCACACTGGGTTAGGGAAGGCCTGGAGGTGGGGGAGAGCATGTAAACTGGGGAAACGTATACTTTATGGCTGCAGTGTGGAGTAAACTGGGCTGAGATCCGTCCATTATGAAAGGCCATGCATGTCTTTCTGAGGAATTTGAAAATTTGTCCTGAAGGCAGGGAGAGCACTAAAGGATTTTAGTCAGGAGGTGACATGATTAGATTTGTGTTTTTAAATGGCCCTTCTAGCCCTGGTGTGCAGATGACCTGGAAGTACCATTTCAGACTAGAGATAATGAGGCCTGAATCAGGACAGTGGCTTTGGAGAAAGAAGTGGATGGATTTGAGGAATTTTTAGGACATAGACTCAAAATGTGATCCAGGATTGGATAGGGAGGTGTCAAGGCCCTGGTTTTTGGCTTGAAGCTCGGACAGGGGAGGGAACTTCACGGGAGCAAGTTGGTCTTCCGGCCGTTGCCTCCCGGGTTTTGCTTTCTGGATTCAGAAGACATAGATTGGCCCTCGTTAGCGGGACCTTAAGCTTTCAAGGGGGCTTTGGAGGGGCTTCTTAGTCATGCAGCAGGTTGGCCACATCTTGGCTGTTCCATGAGCAAATCAAACTAGAGAGAAGGAGAGACATCTTCTGCTCTCCCCCCTGGGATCTCCTGAGCCAGAACCTGCTCCCCTCCAACCCCTGCCCCTTTCCATATGGAGAGAGGATGTGTTTTCTTTTAACGTGCTTCACTGCAGGGGCAAATGAGGCCCAGCTGAGGGGAGAGAGCCAGCAATGAGGCAGAGCATGGGCTCAGCAAGCTGGGGCGAGCGCTGGGGTCCTGTCATCCCCGGTTTCCTTCCCCAGCTTTTCTGAAGGCACAGGTCCCCATAGGCTCATATTTCAACACTCGCAACTCTGAGGAACCTGCTATCCAGTAACAGGTCCCACTCCTTGGAGTTCTCTGCCCTGAAACCTGGAATAATTTTCTTTTGTTTTAGAGGGAAATGCTGAGGTAGTTCTTTCAAGTCCTAAGAACTTGGGTCGTCATGGCAACACATAAGGGTGGGAGGGGTGGTGATTGTTTCAAATGCCTGATTAAAGGAAAAGCTTCTTTGGAGTTTGCCTCATTAAGACATAGCTGGGCGCAGGCTTGCTGGATGATTTTCTGGTTCATCATTTTACACTTTACATTTTGCCTCCATTTTCTCACCTGATGGACAGTCTTCTGGGATTTCTCCCTGAGAATTTTGGCTTGTGCACTTCTCCGAAAATTTCAGCTCATTCCTGGCAAGAGAGTTGGTGGGAGTGTTTCCTTTGTTCTCTCCAGGGCCTTGTCCTGTAAGCCCCTTACTTACAATAGGACTGCCACTTAAAAGGAAAAAAAAAAAAGGTGTGCTTATTGAGGTTTTGTTCAGTCTGTGGAAGGAAAGATGTTAGCTGAGCAGCCATTTCACTCCACACTATGCTTTTGGTCCAGGATCCTTCTCCCATTTTGACCTGGGCCAAGGGCTAGGGGCGTCCAGTGCTGACTCTGGCTCTGAGGGATGTCTTCCACCTGCTGTCTGTGGGAATCTAGGAGAAAATAAATGTGGAAGTGTTTAACCCAGAGGCTGAACTTAAGTCTTTTTTTCCCTAAACTGAACTGTAAATCCTCGCTTGACGTGACTTTAGAATTCTCCTTCAGCTGGGACCAGCCTCCCCACTCCACCCCAGTCCATACCTTCTTTCCCAGCAGGAAATTCCAACTCAGACCTACAAATGATACTCAATCACCTTACAATTGCCTGGGGTTTCAATTAAAATATTTCCCACTCTCAGTCACCAAGTCTTGTCATTTATTCCTTCAACGAGACTTCTAGATTCACCTAGTAATTTTTAAAAAATATTTATTTATTTGGTTGTGTTGGGTCTTAGTTGCGGCAGTCGGGCTCCTTAGTTGCGAAATGAATGTGAGATCTATTTCCCAGACCAGGGATCGAACCTGGGCCCTCTGCACTGGGAGTGCGGAGTCTTAGCCACTGTACCACCAGGGAAGTCCCTCACCTAGTTATTAATGTTCTTATTAACAATAGCCCCCACTTATTATTTTTTAAAAGAAATTTATTTTATTTATTTATTTTTGGCTGCTTTGGGTCTTCGTTGTAGCACGCGGGCTTTCTCTAGTTGCGGTGCGTGGGGGCCACTCTTTGTTGCGGTGCGCGGTCTTCTCATTGCGGTGGCTTCTCTTGTTGCGGATCAAGGGCTCTAGGCGCGCAGGCTTCAGTAGTTGTGGCTCGCGGGCTCTAGAGCACAGGCTCAGTAGTTGTGGTGCACGGGCTTAGTTGCTCCGTGGCATGTGGGATCTTCCCGGACCAGGGCTTGAACCTGCGTCCCCTGCATTGGCAGGCAGATTCTTAACCACTGCACCACCAGGGAAGCCCACCAGTCCCCACATATTGAGCATTACTGAGAGCCAAGATTTCTGTGTGTCACCTAATTTAATAGTCACCCAAACACTGTGAGGCAGGTACCATTCTTCGCATCTTACAGAGGAGGGAACTGAAGACCCCAAAACTAACTTGTCCAGAGCCAAGGAGCTGATCAGGAGCAGAGCCGGGTCTGTCTGCTGCCCTTCCCTCCAGGACACAGTTGGAGCCTCGACCACCACCTAGCTTTCATCCTCTCTTACTAGACCTCGGCAAGCACTCCTGCACAGGCTCTGCACTTTATTTCCCGAGCGTAGCCACTGAATGATCTTCCCAAAGTTTCCCTTTCATTGCTCCCCCAGTAGGCTCAGTTTTGGGGGTACAGAGACACGGCTGTCTTGTTCACCATGGTGTCTGCAGGACTCAGCCCATAGAAAGTGCACAATCAGTGCTTACTTATTTACTTACTGAATCAATGAAAAGTTCTCTTTCCTCCACCAGCCCCTCCCTTATTCCCTCTTCTTGGGTCCCTCCAAGCTGGAGCCACTGCTGGCCTCTACCATCAGACATGGCTTACCTAGCTCCTGAGCCAGTCCTGTACAGGCAGGTAGAATCCAATCAGAGTATGCTTGTGTGGTTATAGGATACATGCCTGTGGAGCTCCTGTATCTCTGGCTGCTTCAGCTTCTGCAGGGAGAAAGTATTTCTGCTGCAGTAGACCCAAGATCTGGGGGTGAGTCCTGGGCCCCCAAAAGCTCCCTGGGTCCCATCTTTCCTCCGCTCCCTCACATATCAGCCTCATCTATAGAGTAGCTATTAACAAAGCACCTACTGGGTTGGGCATTCCATGTACATTGTCTCATTTAACTATCACAGCAACCTCAAAAGTCAGATATTGGTGTCTCCGTTTTACAGATGAGGAAACTGAGGCTTGAAGAGACTAAGTCACTTGCTAAATGTCTCAGATAGACACCGGTGGAAGAGGGATTTGAGCAGGGGCTTATCTGCAGTAGGAGACTTTGTGATTTTTTTCCTTGACTGCCCTTCCTCACAGGGGCCAGGCTTCTTCCATGTTCTACCCATCAAACCTAGAATTCCCTCCACATTTTCGGGGAACCTGACAAACTCAGGGGCTAATAATCATAGTAAGAACAGGTGCAATTCTGTGAGCATCTATATATGCCAGAAGCTCCACAAATGACCTTATTTAATCTCCACTCCTAAGAAGCAGGTGCTATGATTATCTCTATAGCTAAGAAAACTGAGAGATAGTGTCACCTTCAATGTCCAGTAGCTACTCAGGGGAGGAAGCTAGGATTCAAAGCAAGTGTGTCTGAGTCCAAAACTCATAGTCTTTATTACTCTTGCCAAAGCCATCTGACTGGGAATGAGACCCTGACAGTCCTCTACTCCCCTGCTGCACCCCACTTCTAGCGGAGGTCCAGCCACCAAGAACCTGGTTGCCTCTGCCTTCCGGCCTCTGGACTCCTGCTGCCCTACCTCACCTGCCTGATGGACCAACCTTCCAGGTTGACCTGAACTGAGCCACATTTGCTTACCCCTTTGGTTGCTGTGCTTAGCATGTCTGGCCACCTAGCAGCCAAGTCAGTTCCTTTGTCCTAGCTTCCTCCACAGCCCAACCCCTGCTCTTTCCTGTGCATGGAAGTCCCTGTGTGATTCTCACCGCCCGCCGTCCCCCTGCGAGCTCGACGGGCTATGGCACTCTGCTCTTATAACTACATGGCTTTCTAAGGTGGCCCAAGTGAATCTCAGCTCCTCTGCCTGGCTTCCTGGGCACCATGTAGCTCCCCTGCTTCTATCCACCAGTGATAACCTCTTCTCTGTGGCCCTGGGACCCTCCCATTCTGGGGCCAGTCCCTGTGATTGACCGAGCCTGCCTCAGGGCCTCCTTGGCACTGTGGCTGAGGCTTTTTGCTGGCTGCCTGCTCCCTGTTGACCTGCTTAAATGGTTCTGCCCTGTTCTGCCATTTGATGGCTGCCTTGAGTCTATCTGAACTGACTCCTACCCCTTGTCTCCCTCTGACCCCCAAAGAGCGCATGCTCCCCACAAGCCCTAGGTCCTGTCTTGCAACCTGGCCCAGTCACCCCTCTCACCCCATTTGATGAGACATTATGCAGCCTTTATTTCCCAGCATCTCCCAACTCGGACTCTGCTCCACTTAGAGCAAAATCAATCACTCAACTAAGAATAAAAGGAGGGGGCCCATGTGTAAGACATAGTGGGGGGCACTGAGACGTCCCAGCTGCCCCTGCTCCCAGACCCACTGTCCCACACCCACGCCCTTCGTCCCGGGTTTTGCTGTTCCACTTGATTCCTCCTAAGACATCCGGCCCCTCCCCTCTTCCCATCTCACCGAAGGCCTCCTATGCTCTGAAGCCAACGCTGAGGACTGTAAGCCAGGGCTTTCCTATGTTCATTGCACACAAAGAAAAGGCAAACTGGGGTAAGTGGAGTGATGGCTGGCGGCCAAGGAAGAGCCTGCCAGGAGGTCCAGACACCCCAGCCTCGGCCCCAAGCGCTAAAGGGGTGGATGAGTCTCTGTTCACCTGGAACCCATTCTGCTGAGCAGCTCTCCATTGAGCCATGGCAATAAACAGTAATACCTTTGATCAAATGATTAAAACATGCCAGGTGGTGTGTTAGGCATTTAGATGCACCCGTCTGGCTGGTCCTCTAAGGCAGGTAATCATTATCCCCATTTTACAGATGAGGACTAAAGCTCAGAGGCATTCAGCAGCTTGCCTGAGGGCTTTGCCTCTCTGAGCTTCCAATGTGCTTAAAGTCAGCCTGGGATGAACCCTGCCGCATTCTTTTTTTCCTCCCTATGTGCCCATCTTGCAATGAAACGGGAGCACTTTGAGTGCAGAGCTGGGTCTAGTTCCTGTCTGCATCCCATCCTGCCTGGCACACTGTAGGTGCTGCCTATTCTCCAGGTCCTTCTAGGAAGCCCCAGGATTCTTAGGCCCAGCTCTTGCTGCGATCCTGAAGGAATAAACCCAAACGCCTTTCTTGAGGAAGGCCAGACCCCATATCTGGGCAGGGTGTTTGGGAAGAGGGGCTGAGCTGTGGCCAAGTGGCTTGGTGACTGTGGCTGTATGGTAGGAGGCGTTTCCAAGACAAACACTGTAGGAGTCCCTATCTCTTTGCTTGTCCTTGGCAGGGCATCTGCTCACACTAACGTCCCTGATCATGGCCTCAGGGATCTTTCCCACTTCAGGTATTGAGAAATCGCAGGTATCTCTTGAAAGATGATCCCATCTTTTTATCCAGCTCCTCATGGCAACCCCTGGTAATCCTTGAGAGAGGAGAGGGCCAGGGAATTGAGAAGTGGGTCCTATTTCCACACTCCTGCCTACATCCTATCATGTATAACAGACAGTGTTAGGTCACTGTGACCCCAGATATTGCTGAGCTGGTCCAATCTCTCCATTTATAAATGACAAAGCCAAGACTCAGAGAGATGAGTGTTTCCTGCAAGGTTGCAGGTGAGAAGAGGCATTTCGAAACGCCCGGACTCTTCATCCAGTGCTCTTCCCACAGGATACATTGCTTCAGCATCAACTCCATTACCAAGGTGCTCCCACCCAGTTTGGGGTTCTGGAGGTCACTGACTTTTCTTGGTTGCTTCTTGGTTGGAGGACTTTGTGTCTCACCTGGGAGGAGGGGGGATGGGTGGGTAAGACCACCACAGGACAAAAATCACAGGTGCCTACCTGGGCCCTTTTTGGCCCCTGCAACTTCACAAAATGGCAGGCTGGGCCACTTGTGCTCACTGTTGCCCACGCTCCCTCTGTTCCCATTGTCTGGAAGCTTGGTGGGAAGGCGGTTGCCTCTATTTTGAGGACTGTGGTTGTTATGGGCCCATTAGTGGCACAGACTTTCTACTGAGTCTGTGCTCTTTGGCCAAGCAAGGGCCTGGCTCTTCCTAGGCTTGGCAGGACAAGCTGGGTTAGCTGGGAGCTGCCCTCCTCCTCGTTGTCTCCATTTCTTCCAGAGGGAAGGAGTGAGCCATCTACATATTTTCAGCTGAGTTATATTTTGCATAAAGTAAACTTAGCAAACAGAGAACACAGTGAGAATATATTTGGCTTTGAAGCATCAGTGTTCTGACAGGCATTTCCTATTAGCTATCTCTGAGCCGACCAGCTCGGCTGGGTTTTGCTTAAGTGGCATAATTCTCCTGCCGTGGAGACAGCTCATTCATTAGTCATTCCAAAAGCCAAATACGAAATATCCTTCTCTAAGCCAACTCCACCAACCAGCCCCGCAGCCCACAGCCCGGGCGGAACAATGAAACTGTGGAGCTTATGGGCCAGTCAGAGGTCGGCCTGGGAGCTACCTGTCTGAGGGCCTTGGAGGACGGCTTTGGCTTGAGCCTTTCATTCCCTCTGGAACAGGAAGGACACATCTTCCCCTGGTTGGCAGAGGCCTGGGGGGCCTTCTGGAGGATGGGCTCTATCCCATGTCACTACTGAGTCACCTGCAACAGCTCGAAGCCCTGATTGAATACACTCCATTTGGTTTATGTTTTTTTAGGTCCTAGAAGCTAAGGGTACTTGTTCTAAGAGGAAGCAGAGGAATGTGTCCTTTCCTGTTGTGTCTCTCAGCTGAACTCAGTCCTTCCTTGATTGGCATCCTGCATGTTAGCTCTTTTAATCTCTGCGCAATGAGAGCTGATGTCCCCATTTTACAGATGAGGGAACAGGAGCTCACAGAAGTGAAGTGGCTTGCCAAAGGTCACACAGGCAGGGTTCGAGCCTGTCAGTCTCCAAAATGCATCTTCTTTCCTCTGTCAGGAAACCACTTTCGGGATGATTATCTGAGTTTAAAAATAAATATACATATGGAGGTGAGGATCTCCTTTTCTCAACTTTGGAAGCACTAAGAATGCCACTGTATTCCAGGCAGGATGGGCTGAAAAGCCAGCCAGGATGAAGCAGGGAAGGCATGCTGTTCTGAAAGGAAGGCTGAAAACACCTGGGGTGGGAGCTGGGGGGCAGGTAGTTCTGATGCGGGCAGTCTCATTTGAGGTGGGCCAGGAGCTGGGACCAGAACAGGGACAGGGAAGGGGTTGTTGTGGTTCCATGGCCCAGCTAGGGATTCCTCACATGCCCCGCTGAATGGACCATCTGACCAAGCAGAATGCCATGTGGTAAAGACTCCACTAACACCCAGTAATGGGGGGAACAGCAGAGGAGCACCGAGAAAGTTCCTGTGCAGAAGCGAAGAGCTGGCAGTTGTGATCACAGCTGGCGGTTGGTGTCAGAGTCTCCAGAGGGCCTCATTAGCGCTCCAGGTAGACAAACACACTCACAGGTGCCGAGGCCAACGGGGAGGTGGGGGGGGGAGACAGGCCAAAAGAGAAATAGAATATATATATATATATATATATATATATATAAACTAGGAATGAGAATCTCAGAGTCCTTCCAAAGTAGACCTCCAAAGCCAGAAATCCGGAGTGGTGCCCTCCTTACCCTGGCATTAGACCTTCTTCCTCAGGCTGGCCTCAACTCACCTCTGTAGTATCATCTCCCACCTTGCCCTTCATCCCTCCATTTTCTGTCTCAAACTATTTGTTGTTTCCAAACACACGTAACACTTACTCTACAGCTCTTCCACATGATATTTTCTCTGCATGTACTTCATCTCTCCCATTCATAGCCTCACTAACAAACTCCTACTCACTCTTCAAAACCCTGCCTAAATGTATCAGGAAGCCTTCTCCATCTTCCCAGTATACCTTTTTCTTTTTTTTACTATGTTCCTGACCCCTTTTCTGTAACTCTAGTAAATCATTAATTCTTATGCACCATGAGGAACCCTGTCCTATTTTATCTCTGGATTCCCAGGACCCAGTGGAGAGCTGGCATATAGAAAATGCTCAGTCAATCGATAAAGCAGCACAGCCTGAACCGCTGAGAATTTGAAAACGTTTGCCACGGAATCATTGTGCCTCAGACCTGAAAGAAAACATACAGTTGATCTAAGTGAACCATCTCTCTGATGTTGTCCCACCTTGTCTACATTTCCAGCCTGATGTAATGTACATACCACCTAATCTAGTAACTGGCACATGTTAAACGCTCGAAGAATGATAGCTGATGTTGTTGCTGTTGTTTCTCAGGGACTCAAAATAGACCTAGAAGGGTCCATAGAAAGAACACTGAATCTGGAGTCGGGGCTGCAGCTCTGCGTCTAAGACTCCAAATAACTTTGGATAAGTCACATCAGCCTCTCTAGACCTCAGTTTCCTCATCTATAGTGACAGATACAGCCATATGCCCTATAATTGGGTTCCTTCTAGCTCTAATGTAAACAAGCCAAAACAAAACCAAAACAAACATCACTGATAGATCGTAGGGATTCCAGCTATGATCTTCCTGGTGTGACCCCTGATCAGAAACCAGGGAACCAACCCCGACCTAAATGGTTCTTCTGGGGGTGTGTTTTTCCCACAGGCAGGACCAATCCTCAGGGAGGCAGAAACTCTTCCTTGCCAAGCTGGCTGCCAGTCATACCTGCTGTGCCATCCTGGAGAAGGAGGGAGAGAGTCTGTCATGGAGCTTGTGGCAAAATCCTTCCTCCGCAAACGCCAGCTATGATTAGCTGTGTCCTCACCACGAAACTGCAGGGCTGTGTGCGGGTGAGTCACAGATGTTCAGATCACATTTATAGAGTGCTTGCAAGGCGCTGGGTGTGTGTGTGGGGGTGCTTCGTGGCTGTCAGAAGCACCCCAGTTCCCTTTCCCTAGCCCCAGCAGTTGTTGAGTCATTAGGACCCAGGCATTTGGGTTACAGAGTTTAAGAACCATCCTCTGATGCTACCCAGCTTCCAGGCAGTTCCTTATGCCAGGCCTCTGCCATTCAGAGCAGACCACCTAGAGGTGGATAGGGACTTGCCCCTCACACTGTTTTCTCCACCCCATCCCACCCAGCAGGACTGACACAGGGACAGACCCAGGCCTGAACCCCTCTCTCCCTGGTCCCTGTCACTCCCAGGGCTCCTCTGAAGGAACTGGGAGATCTCTCTAGGAGTGGTTGGTCTGAACCTCATAACCTCCAGGGGCCCTAGCTCCATCACCCCCATACCCTAGGCTTACTCTGTGGCTGCTGATGTGAGGCAGGGCTGCAGCCAATGGTGCAGGAGTCCCAGCCCCTCTGAGCTGGGCACTCTGTTCCCAAATGCCCTCCTCAAGCCGCCATCCCATCCAGTGACGGAGGACCCTAAGCTGCCAATAGGAGCTGGAAAAGAGGCGGAGGCCTCTTAGGTGGAAGAATCCTGGCAGACGGGCAAGTCCCAACAGGTGGACCAGGACTGTGGCAGGCAGACAGTAATCACCTAGGTCCCCGCTGCTTACTGGACAGAGCCAGGATACTGACAATAATAATAGAGATCCAGGGTGCTGTTTTACTTATTTATTTATTTATTATTATTATTATTATTTTGCAGTACACAGGCCTCTCACTGTTGTGGCCTCTCCCGTTGCGGAGCACAGGCTCCGGACGCACAGGCTCAGCGGCCATGGCTCACGGGCCCAGCCACTCCGCGGCATGTGGGATCTTCCCGGACCGGGGCACGAATCCGCGTTCCCTGCATCGGCAGGCGGACTCTTAACCACTACGCCACCAGGGAAGCCCCAGGGTGCTGTTATTAATGCCCACCTTTCCTCCCAGGATGGTATCTCTCCTCCATCTATCTAACAACCCTCAGGGGCAGGGAGTTCCTGAGGGCAGAGATTTTGTTGTCCTGTCTTAAATGGGGGGAAACTGAGGCCAAAGTTATTCTCTGCTGAACCCGGGTAGTCCTGAGAAAAAGACTCTGTTTCCCAATGTCATCCTGATGTCAGGAGAGTCACGCAGGTCCACAATTACTGGTCCTCCTTACTGGTAAGCTCTAGGCTCAGGTTTTTTTTTCTTTGAGTTCTCACAGTCTTTCCTCTAATCCTTACTTACAACAGCCTTAGGGGGCAGGGATGATTATTAGCTCCATTTTACAGATGAGGAACCTAAAGTTCAGACAGGTTAGGTAACTTTTTCATGGTCACACAACAAAGGAGTGGCAGAGCCAGGATTTGAACCTGGTGGATTGACTGTGCCTTCGCAGCCTCCTGCGCAGCTATGCCACCCACAGTCAGGAATCCCAGCATCTCCAAGGCTGGCTTCCTAGGCCTTTTCTGGCCTTTCTCTATTGCCTTCCCCTCCTGGATTCACTCTATCTCAAGATTAGGGCTCTTCCCAGGGTTCCCTGGAAGCCAGATTTCATTTTCATCTCTGAGCAGCTGTGGAAAAGTAAAGATTCAACACTTTAATTCTGGGGTCGTAATTATCTAGTATCTACCACCCACTCAACTCTACCCACTAGTTATTATAATAACAACTATAATAACTTAGAGAAGCAATCATGATGACCACAGCGTTCACTGATCCCCTATCAGAGGCTGGACAGAGATAGATATAGCCTCGCCCTTTTTAAAATTTCAAAGTGGTCCTGGATTTGGGAGTCAGGAACACTGGATTCTAGGCTTAGTTCTGGCAAGGATGCCAGACATCATATGGCTGAGTGAGCCCCTAAATCCCTCTGTGTCTTCATTTTCCCCTCAGTAAAATTGAAATAATAATCTTGCAAGGTGAAGTGCTTTAAGCTTCTTGAAAAAACATCATAATAAGACAATCTTTTCTTATTTATGATTAAAAAGCACCCTGGGGTCTGATGCCTCAGTGATGTATTATCTTCATGCCCCAGTCTCCCACTGCTCTGGCTGCCCAGCCCTTGGGGAGGGTACTGGATCGGGGCTGGGGCAGGGACTGATCTCTGGGTTGCAGGGGGAGTCTTACTTTTCCAGCCCTCATCCTCAGCAGCTGCCCTCTGCCAAGGCCCTGGAGCTAGAAAAAGAGAGGCTATTGCCTGAGCGCAAAAAATGCTTTTATTAGTCCTTTTATTAATGATGGTTGGTATTTGTTGAGAAGCTGGGACAATAGTTATTCCAGTAAGAGGATATTAAGCTCCCGTGAACAGGCCCTATATATCTAACATGCTCTGGCCCCCGCCCTCCCCCGACACTGCTTTATTACAATGCAGCACACCCCTGGCCTCCTAGAGCAGGAAGCTTTTGCTTCCCCCTTGAGAGCTTAGGGAGCCTGGGTGATTTTTGCATTCTTTTTTTTTTTTGCCTCCTCTGGGTTTTTGGCTATTTTACAGCCAAGATGAGTTGCTAGTGATGAGTTGCTAGTGATGAGTTGGTAAAGGTAGAGGACATCCTTGACCATTTGTTAAATTTGTGACCATTCCTGTTCTTTATTTTCAGCTATTTTACATTATTTTTAATTTAACAAACACATTTATAATACTTACTATATGCTGGCAGTGTTCTGAGTGTTTCTCAAATACTAATTTATTTAATCCTCATAACATCCCTATGAAGTAGGTACTATTATTATTCCTATTTCATAGATGAGGAAATTGAGGCCCAGAGAGGTTAAGTGACTTGCCCAAGGTCACACAGCTAATAAGTAACAGAGCCAGGTTTGAACCTAGGCAGTTGTCTCCACTGTGCTCTTTATCTGAAATTGAAACTGAGTGTGAAAAGAACTGGGAAATATTTCTAAAATTCAGCACCTTTATTACTTTACCAAAGGGAATTAGATATTTTCATATAAGTAATAGTATAATAAATTATAATAGCAATCCTGAAAATCAGAATATCTGTGAGTTGAAAGCATCCTTAAAGGTCATCTGATCTAATCCTCTGATGAATACAAGAATTCTCTCTGCAACATCCCTCATATGTGATCCTCAAGCTTTTGCCTGAATATCTCTAGTGACAATTACCTCATTACCTCATTAGGCAGATCTTTCTAGGTTTGCACAGTTCTCACTGTTACAAAAGAAAGTACTGGGACTTCCCTGGTGGTGCAGTGATTAAGACTCTGCGCTCCTACTGCAGGGGGCCTGGATTCAATCCCTGGTCAGGGAACTAGATCCCACATGCATGCTGCAACTAAGAGTTCGCATGCCACAACTAAGGAGCTGGTGAGCCGCAACTAGGGAACTCTTGAGCTGCAACTAAAGGAGCCCACCTGCCACAACTAAGACCTGGTGCAACCAAATAAATAAATAAATATTTTTTTAAAAAAGGAAGTTTTTCCTCGGGCTGGACTGAAATTTAGCTCCCTGTAACTTATTCTTATGAAGCTACCTTAGTCTTCTAGAACGGGGGAAGAAAAAAAAAAAGATGTCTCCCTTTTGTATAGGAGATAGGCCTTAAAGTACTTGAAAACAGCTTTCATGCCCCCTTAAATCTTTTTTCCTCTTTGGGGTTAAACTTCCTTAGTTCTTATGTGGTCCTCATTAGCTATAATTTCCAGATTCTCTGTCTTCCTGTTTCCACCCCTCAGATGCATAATCATTTGTCAGTGTTCATCCTAGAGTGGTGTCAGAAGGGAACACACGTCAGGTGTGGTCCAGGATCTCTGAGAAGAGCAGGACCACTTCCTCCATCTCTTCCTTTTGCACTCTACCCTTCCAGTGATGCAGCCTAAACTCACCTTAGGTGCTTTGAGAGTCACATTATACCCCTGACTCATACTGATCTTGCAACCAACGTGTGACTTTTAGCTCCATCTCACAAATTCTGAAATTGTACTGCCATGCTGGGTTTTTGGTTGGTTTTGTTTGGAGCCCAAGGGTAGTAAATTTCATCTTGTTAAATTCAGTTCCTTGTCCAACCTATCAAGGTTGACTTGGAACCTTACTCTTTTACCCATTTAGTGATTCCCTACCTAATTTTGTATCATCTGAAATTTTGATAAATATGCTATCTGTGTTCCCATTCAGGTGGTCATTAACTTTTTTTAAGCCAACTAGGAAAATTTCCAAGGTTAGGTTTGTGGAGGAAGATGAGGTAAAGCTAGAGTGATTCCAAAAATACATTTTGGTTTTGGATCAATAGGGGTGACTAGTGTTGTACACTTTCTGGGAGTGTGAGTATCTGGGTAATTGGGTAAAGACTCATCCAGCATCATTGTTGCATCAGAGCCTGTGACCCATGATGAGGCAGGAAGGCAAATATTGATAGTTTGGTTCATAGATCTGATTGTTTCCTATATACCCTTTGCCGACCAGTACTGAGCGTTGAAAGGGAGGATGTTGTGAAATAGAAGCAAGGCCCACTGTGAGGAGACAAACAGGACTCCCAGACCACAAAAAGCCAGGAGGTTGCTGTAAGCATTAAGAGCTCCAGAAGTAAAAAAGAAGACATTCTTGGAGCAAAGACAGAGCTAACAAAAAAAAAAAAAAAAAAAAAAAA
>NW_020172364.1:3752258-3777497 GCF_003031525.2 Neophocaena asiaeorientalis asiaeorientalis
AAAAAAAAACATTTTTGGAGAAAAAAAAGAAAAAAAAAAAAAAAAAAAAAAAAAAGAGCTTTAGCACCCTGCCTGGAGTTTGAATAAATTTTTCTCAGCTTGAACAGCCATTCTCTTCTGTCATTCCTTAGAGGTCACACCTAAAAGCCAAAAGAATCAAACTGAGGCCACCTCATTGGGGTTCACAGAAGGGGGGTCTCTGATTATGCCAAAGGGTGTTGGGAATCAATCTGATGTCGCAGTCTTGCTCCCCAGCCCACTCACACCCCGCACCACAGGGGTATATTTTTAGCTCTTTCTGATATTCACCCAAATTGTTCTTCTCCTTGCCCGTTTTGACACAGTGTTCTCTAGCTCGCACCTCTTCTCCACATGCTGCGCCCCGCCCCCTCAGGAGTGTGGTGGCCCAGGCACCTGAGTTGGATGCAGATGCAGGGAGGAGGTCGATTTTGGTGCCTGGGGGGTAGTTATTGGTGGCTGAGACTTATGGGGCTTCCAAGACAGTTATGAAGGAGAAATGGAACCAGGTTGCCAAGTCCACTTAGGACAAGCCAGTAAAGCTGAACTGGGACCAAGTGGAAGCCAATGTCTGGGGCAGACAGAGCAGTAGACGCTGAACTGATGGGCAGCCAGGGTTTTTCATGTGTCTTCGGTGGCCAAGGCAGAGGCATGCTTCTTGGGGCTAAGGGCCCAGGCTAGGCAAGAACGTCCTCAGCCCTATGCCTCCCTGCTCCACACTCCAGCCCTGATGCCCACCTCAGACTCTTTCTTGCTTCCACAATGCACTGCTTAGTCCGTTCAGGCTGCTATAACAAAAATACCATAGACTGTGTGGCTTCAACAGCAAACATTTATTTCTCATACTTCTGGAGGCTGGAAAGTCCAAGATCAAAGTGCCAACTGATTCGGCATCTGGTGAAATCCCATTTCCTAATTCATAGACCATCATTGTCTTACTGTGTCCCCACCTGGCAGAAGGGGTGAGAGAGCCCTCTGGGTCTCTCTTTTTTTTTTTTTTCCTCTGGGTCTCTTTTAGAAGGGCACGAATCCCACTCATGAGGCTCCATCCTTGTGACCCAATCACCTCCTAAAGACCCCACCTCCTGATACCATCACATTTCGGCTTACACGAACCTCCAGTCTATAACAGACCTGATTTGTCCGTCTACTGGACTTGATGCACAAGGCCCACTCCCAACTCAGGAGGTACACATCCTTTCCACTCAAAGGGCCTGTAATCAATGTAAGAGACACTCCTGTTACCTGCCTCAGCTCATTGGAGCCCCACTAGGTGGACCACCCCACCTGGGCTCCCTGCTCGGCCAGGTTGCAGGGAGTTGGACACTCACGCAGCATCGGGCCCTGTGCCCAGTAAGAGCGGAGCTCAGACAAATGGGGATGGCCCCCCTCAAAAGGATGGAAACCACTTATCTGTACAGAGCCAACATTTCCATTACTTTAGTAACTGAGACCCTTGTTCAGTTAAGTCACTAAAAAGAAGATGAAAGTAAATAGAATCTGTTTTTTAAGTCATATACATTAAGGGAGTACATAAACAAACCAACCCCTACAGAGTTGGTCTGGACTGAGTATTTCACTCACAATTTATCTTTCAGTCACGCCAATCCAGTTAAAGGCCATAGGGCTTACTTATTATGATTATTTTCTATTATTAGGCAAATTTTTATTTGCTTGTGGTCTGATTCTTTCAGGTGTAGGCTTGTGGGCCTGTGTTAATTTGTAGGGTTGAGTTATTTATGTCATATTACAATCTAGTCTAGTCTATCGATTTCCTACACGTTTTCCTCTCAAGACGATCACAAATTCGAAATGAATTAAAACTCTAAACTCAGGAGTGGGATAAAAGGAGTGAGATGGGATTTGAGAAGAATAGAAGGATCACCTCTTGGTATTTTGCCCCAGTGTCCTGGACCCCAAAGGCAGAAGAAAGCAGGCATTCTCACTCACTGAGCACAGCTCTCGGCTCAAAGGAGAGGGAAATAGGAAGATAACACAGATAAAAACATCAACTCCACCCAAATGACTCAAATGAAGGCGCGTCTCAGAGTCTTTCTGTTTTCCTGAAACTCAAGGCCTGAACCTAGGAGAGCACTGTCCAGCTGCCTGTGCTCGAATGGGAGCTTCATAAATCTCCAGAAAGCCTCTGACCCTTTCTCTTTTCACTTTGGCTCTGTTTCCTTCTTTGCTGAGGGTCCCTATTTGTCAGAGCAGAAGGGAATTGCATCAGTCAGTTTTGAATCAGACAAAACAAAAACGAGTGGGCAGCCTTCCTTGGAAAGGAAAAAATACTGGTGGGATTTTTTTTTTTTCACCACCCCTGACTTATTAAGCAGCACTAAGTATCTTAGAGGAGGGTGGCCAAGATTTCAGATATATGAAGGGGAGCAGCAATTTGAACACTGAGTGGGGGGTGGGTTGGGTAGGAAAGCGAGGGTTTGGATTCAGCCTCACGGTTCTCCCTCTCCCCCTGCAGGTTAGAAGAGGCAGAGAGACAGTGCAGCCTGGGGACGTGCAGGTGTGAAGGTGCGTGTGTGCAGGAGTGACCCTGTACACACCAATACAAGGAGCAAACAGAGAAAGGAGTCCAGGAGAAGAAAAGAAAAGGTGACTGAAGTTGAACAAGAAAATACTCTGGGCAATAATAAGTGAGGATAAGAGTGATAATAAGAGCCATATGCTGCATTCATCCATTCAACATGCATTTACTCAGTGCTACTCTGGGCAGGGCATGTTTTAGGCTCTGAGGATACAGCAGTAAATGAAACCAACCCCTGCCTTCAAGGAGCTTAAGTTGTAGAGTAATACATATCAGGCCTGTAACATCTGTTATCTCATTTATAGACCCTGTGAGGTGGTTACTCTTATCCCATTCTACAAATGATGTGGCCAAGTCTCACAGTTGAGTCAAAATTTGAACTCAGGTCCCTCTGACTCCAGAGCCCCTAGACTGTGATACATACCCCCCACTAGCAAGACCCCAGCGAAGGCCCACTGGCCCTGCCTCAGTGGTGAGAGCTCATTGGACAGACCACTTTCCCTCCTTGAACCTCAGTCTATCCATCTGTGGAAAAGAGGGGATGGATTCGTTGATCTCTGAATCCCCTCCTGCTTATTTGGAAAAATATTCTATACGGGTATCCTCCCCCTCCCGAGCGCTTCTTGTGGAGACGAGTGGCAGCTCCAAAACGAGATGACCACCCAGAGTATTGCTTCCCACACTGGGTTCCAAGGAATTCTTTGCAGGGATTCTGAAGTTTTCTATGAGAATTTTATTTTTCTGAGACAGATTCCTGAGAACCCTTAGTTCAAGAGAGAAGCAGCCCTGGGTTGGCCCTCTGGCCGGCAGAGGAGGGAGAGAAATGGGGTGGAAGGGAGGGTGGGGAGAAGGGTCTGCTGGGGGTCGGGATGCAGCTAGTCCAAGCAGTTGCCTTTCTTCTGGGAGGTACAGGGCCGGGCCGTCCCAGAAAAGCCCCTCCCCTTCCCCTCCTCCCTCCTCCTTCTTCTTTAAATACCAGCCAATCACAATACCTTGCTCAGGTGCATCCGCCCTGAGGCTGGGAGAGGTGGAAGGCAGCGAGGGCCTTGTGGGGCCCAAGGCTCAGAGCCCAGGAGGGCAGATGTGGTTCAGGCTATCATCTAGGACTCCGAGGACCCGGCTAGAACGTTTGAGCGAGGCGGGATGTGTCGCCAAATGGTAACGGATGCCCAAACAAGGTGAGATGGGTCCCAGCTCTTCACCTTAACCCTGACTCACCTCACCTGGCTGGTCAGCCGCTCTAATGTGGAAAAGTGAGGCAACAGCGTGAGCCCGGCTCGCACAGTGGCTAAATGCAGCCCAGGTCCCCCCTGATAAGCTTGGTCAACTTATTAAATTACACAGGAAAAATCGAGATGGATTATTAATTCTGCACACCTCTCTTCTCTGCCTGGGGAACCTGCCTTCCCGGGTTTCACTTTTCAAAGGCTGAAATAGATATGGAGATTTTGCACTTAACTAAAGGAGAAGGGCGCTCACTTCAAGTCTTTTCGAAACCATTTTGGTTCTGAGCTCAGTCGAGCCAGTAAAGACCCAGTCACCATCTGGCATGAAAGGTGTTAACTTGGAGTCTTTGGTCAATTCTAGACATCAGACTCAGGAACAAAGAGAATTAATTTCGGAGGCCCCCTTAGCCGGCCCCTCCCCTTCCAGCCTGTAAGCTGAGAGCCTCTGTCTTGACTTGCTAGGTATTAAAAAGTTAAGTCTGTGAGGTCACCTGCAATGCAGAACGCCAGGTGCCGGAGCTTGCCCTACAGGGCAAGATTATCTTATCAGCCAGGCTGATAACACTCAGGAAAGTCTGGCCATGAGGAACACATACTTATAAGGCCAACACCTTTCAGTCCATAATAGATTAGGTACAGAACGGGGGCAGGAGCAGGGGGCTGAGTTAGCAGTCAGCTCTGGGCATTGGAGCCTGGTTCCTGATCAGAACCTCCCTGCGCTCGTCCGTTCGGCTCGTTAAGAAGAAGGCATGTTGAGTGTTGAACTGTTTAGGAGGTACTTTCCCATATGTCACCTCACTTGACCCTCACGACAGCCTGGTGAGAGAGCTATTGTTACCTCCGTTTTACAGTTGAAGAGACTGAGGTACAGAGAGGTTAACTAATTTGCCCTTTCACATGGCTAGCAAGTGGGACTTGAACTCAGGTTTTCTGATTCCAGAACCTGTTTGCTTTCCACGCTCCAGTGGTGGCCTTGACCTGTTCTCACTTGGCTACCCTTTGAATTGACAGCTCCCCAGGAAGCCCCCTTTGCCCCTCTGTCCCCTGGTCACAAGCTCTGCTCACTTGGCAGATGAGGCAGGCCAGAATCTGATAAAGAGGGAAGAGGAGATAGTGACACCATGGGAATGGTTGAGGGGTGCTCTAAAACAGCCCTGGCCCCAAAATACACACAGCCTTATGGGCTCTCCTGGGGCTTGGAATTCATTATCCCTGGGAGAGGTGATTAAATGATTAAATGCAAAGGAATTAGAATGAGAGGTCATGCTTGGTGTCAGAGGAGGGGTCACTGGTTTCCTCTTGTGCTAGTGTGGAGAGGGGGTGGGGGGAACCTGGAGGAAGCCTCCTCCCTCTGGGGCCCGAGTTTCTCTTCTGCCAAAGGAGAAGCTGGACTAGGTGATCTTAGACATCCCTACTTCTGGGACCTCTCAGAAAAATCTCCTGGGACGAGGATCTCCGTAAGCCCTTTTCTATCCATCCTCAGCCAGGAGTGGGGGAGTGTTCTGGAGGAAGCAACTTCTAAGCTAACTATAGAGGAGGTAAGTAGCTGGGGTCTGGAAGCAGCCCATGCAGACGCCTGGAGGTGAGCGCCAACGTGTGTGTCTGAGTCACTGTGGTCCCGAAGCTTAGGTTACAAGAGGCTGAGAGATGAGGCTCAGAGATAAGCAGGAGCCAGATTACAAAAGGTCTTGTAAGACCATGTCAAGGAGCGTGGGCTTTATCCTAAGTGCAATAGGGAGCCAGAAAGGAGTTAAAGCAAGGAAGTGGCATGACAATATGTGTGTCTTAGTACTTTCCCTCTCGTGCAAATGTGGACACTAGATTGGAGGGCGGGGGACAGAAGAAGGTGATGGGAGGAGAAAGGGCAGTGGGAGAGAGACCCCACCTGGACTTACTTCTGCTTCCCACCCCCTTCTTCTGACCTAGGCTGGCCTGGTTGTGATACCCATATTTGCAAGATTAATAATAATGGCTACCATTTATAGATGCTTCCTCTGTGCCAGGTCCTGTGCCGGGTGCTGTGCCGGCTTTGTCTCATTTAAGCCTCACAGTAACCCCGCTGGGTAGGAATGCTTACCACCCATATTTTATAGATGAGAGAGCTCGGGTCAGAGAGGCCAGGTGTCTTGCCCTGGGTCACACAGCTGGTAAGTGGTAGCTCGACCACCCAAGCAGAGATGTGGCTCATTGTTTTTAACCACTGGGTGCCCTGCCCCCTGGTGCCATCCCCACCGTTAGCCTGCACTCTCCAGAGCGGGATGGAGCTGGGTTGGCCAGCTTCCTGCAGCAGAGGAGAACTAGAGCAGTCCTAGTTGGCACAGACGTGATTTGCTGTGGGTCCCTTTAAACAAACTGTGAGTTGTGTTTGGAGAGGGTGTGAGATCTTTGGGAGTGTTTGGGGTCCCACAGCTAGTTTGCCTTTGCCTGTCAGAGGGGAAACAGAGCTGGGCCTGGGGCAGGGTCTGATGCTGGGGACCCTCCTCCCCATTCCCCTCTCACATGAAGGGGCCTCTCAGAATCCTTGGGGCTTCAGGAACCACTTCCCAATCCAGAGGAGAGCCGAGAACTCACACTTTGCAGAGGCTAGAGATTGTAGAGGGAGAATGGCTACTATTTCTTTCCCATGCTGCCTTTTCCTGGAGGGGGAATAGGACCCAGGTCTGGGTCAGGGAGCTCTGGAGGGCACCCCAAGGTGATCAGAGCACCCCAAGGAGGTTAACACAGGGGCAGTGCTCCCAAATGCCAGACTTCTGTGCTGGGTCCTGCCATAGAGAGCTGGGTAACCTTGGAAAGGTCCCTCCCCTACTCCCTGTACCTCAGTTTCCCCACTGGATGAGGAGATCCCTAAATTCCCCCTCTCCCAGCCCCGGAGTCCGAGTCTCTAGAGCCTGGATGAGGCTGTGGTCCAGGCTGACTGGCTTCACAGCTCTCTCCAGCCATGGGGGCCCATCCTGTCTCTCAGGGCCACCGTGGAGCCAGGCTAGAGGGCAAGCTGCCCCTTGAGCCTTCCACAGCCTGAGCTGGAGCAGCTGCTTGCCCACTCCAGGCCAGCGCCCTGCTCCTGCCCCCCCTTCCCCCTACCCTGTAAGGACACGAGCCCTTCTGGGTTTGCTCTGTCAGTTGGAAGATAGGGCTGGCTTGCACCTGCAGAAGGGCACACTGATTAATTTATTTTGCATCATTTTGCATTACCTGGCTCCGGGGCCTCCAGCTTGACATGCAGATTTATGTAAAAGAGACCCGACATGCAAATGAGCCAGGCCTGCCACTTGTTTTAGTAACAGGCAGGGCTGCATCACTGGCTCCTCCAGCCCAGCTGCTCTTCCCATGGCCCACTGGCTCTCGCAGGCTGTGGAGGTCCGTCCCCTCACTGTGTTGCCTCTGCTCTGCTCAGAGGCCAGGCCAGGTAAGGAGTCAACTTGACAGTGAGGTTAGAAAGAAGAAGGAGGCTCAAGACACTGCTTCCCAAGGAGTTTATGGCTGTGACTTGTTGAGAGACAGAGTGGAGAGGTAAAGAGACAAACACACACAACCAACCAGAGAGTATGAGGCCGACTGAGAGAGAGGCAGGCAGGGATTCAGACAGGGGAGACAGGGCTGCACACAAAACAAGCATGGACGGAGAGGGATAGACAGATGGACAAAGCACAGGCAAAGCACAAAGTCAGAGAGGGTGAGAAGCAAAAAAAAAAAAAATCAAGCAGGAGAGTCGGGGACACAAGAGGGGGATGCTGATGGAGGGGGCGGACACCAAGAAAGAAACAGATCTCAGAGTTGCTGTGGAGGAAGAAGTGAGGATATAGCAACAGCCTGGCTGTGGGGAGGAAAAATGAGGGAGGAGTTGGCAATGACAGCTTGATGCTGGGGAGTCGGGGAAAAGGAGTCACAGGCGGATGTGATGGGGGAGACCTGTGGAGCTGCCCTCTTGGAAGCCCTGGCAGCGGCTTGGCTGCCACAGGCAGAAGCGGTGCCACCACCTCATAAAGCCTGATTCGTATCCGCCTAGCTATGTTTACACACACAGCTATAGACACACACTTACAAACCACACAGACATGCCTTGGGTAGAAGAAAGCATTCTAGAGCTATGAGGCTCTAGAAAGGGAGCTTGAGGGGTTGTCTAGTGCGGCATTGGCAGTGTGTCTGTCCTCCCAGGGCCCAGGGAGAGTTCACAGCCTGCCACCCCCACCTTCCTGCTGGAGAGCAGCTGACACCCCTGGTCCAGGATGTTCCTTGCTCACCTGTCCCAGCCAGCCTCCCCACTTCCTGTCCTCCAAATGCACTCGATCTGAGCAAGAAGGCAAGCAGGCAAGGAAATAAAAACCAAAGAGGGACCCCCTCTTGTTCCCACAGCCTCTTTTGTAGGGAAAGTGACACTGTGGGAGGAGGGCACCACGTGTAGGCCCTGGGTGGGTGATCTTGGAGAGCAGGCAGGAGCAGGGTGGGAAAACTCCCTTGGCTTTTGGATAATCTCCAGCTCCCCGCCACGAGACTTCCAGGGAGGGGACAGAGGAGACATTTCTTAAAACCTGAGGTGGCGGCACTGAAGGTACCCTCAGAGGCCCTCCAGCCCAACCTCGTCATTTCACAGAAGAGGGACCCGTGACCCAGAGAGGTCCAGCAGCTTGGTTAGTGCATAGTCCGGCTAGCGTGGGGTTGGGCTAATGGACGTTTTTGCTAAACAACTGTTGTTACCTCCAAATTGTCTCCTTGGCATTGATGACCTTCCCCTTTCTTTTTCTGATTCTTCTGACTTGGTGCTGGATACACACACAGCCCCTTGAAGAGTGGACTCTAGTTTTACTCTGAGACAGATGAACTTGGTACACATTGTGAAACTTATGGGCTCAGATGTTTCTGTGCACTTTTCACTGGCGCTCCCATGAAGACCTAGGACTCTTTGGGTCACCTGTACCATCTCACCAGCTAGTACTTGCCAGTTCCCAGCAGATAAAGCCTGCAAACAGCTGAGTCCAGAGAAGGTGCCGTGTGAGCCGTAGGATTTCACCTGGCAGAGATCTGCCTTAAGATGGGGTCTCCAGGCACCCGGGTCATCTCTGGAACCCCTCCCTGCCCATCTAGAAGTACAGATCAGCTCCTGAGACTCACGTTACTGCCTGGGCCTGACTCTCCGCTTGGTTCAGCCAGAGGTCATCTAGCTCCACGCTGACCCTGTCTTTTGTGTCACTCTGTCCGGCTTCAAGTATCACCTTCGTGTTAACCTCTAATCCAGTGGTTGTTAACTTCTTGGGGGTGAGATACCCTTTTGAGGACATGATTAAGGCCGTGGAGGTTCTCCCCTCATGGTATTGTTCATGCCCACGAGACTTTTCATATGATGTCAGGGAATTTGTGGACTCTCTGAAGCCCACAGACCAATATGGACCCAAGAGTCCTCTTGGCATCTCAGGCCTTAGGAAGCGAGGGTCCCAAGGCCCCAAATCATTTCAGAAGAAAACTGAAGTTGTGACAAGGTGGCGTTCCTGGATACTTCCCATAGAATGTCTTCTTTCCCTCTTTCCGTCTCAGGGATTCCTTTCTAGGCAACTATTTCTTCCTTGCTGAAAAGTCAGATCTAAGCTTTACCACTATCCCCTAGCTACATATCAGGCAGGCTCAAATGGTACATAATTCACAACTCAATTTTACTTTCCCTCGGACTCTCTTTCTGTCCTCCTCTCCAACAGCCCCTCCCACTCAGCCGTGCCCCTAACCCCGTTTTGCTCTGTCTCAAGCCACGGCTCAGCTGAGCACCAGACCCTGAGGTTGCTCCAGAAGCCGAACAGGGTAGGTGACACACTCTGAGGGAGTTGAAAGCTGATCAGTCTCGTCCCTTTGTCAGCTAGGGGAGACCACGGATGTCCATGTTCTCAGAAAAAGGGCTTCTGAGGGCAAGAGTGGGTGGGAAGAACAGAGAAGCCAGAGGAGAAAGGGAGGGGTGGGTAAGCAGAGTGAGGGCTCTCTCTGCAGATTCCAGACCCTGAGCACTGCCCCATCCCTACCCCCACCTCTCCTTTTCCAAAAGCTGGTGATAGAGGAAGTTGTGGACTCTGGGCTCTGGGCCTGGCTGGAGAAGCTGAGGGGCCTCTGTGTGAAGGGGAAGCGATGGGAGGGCTGGAATCTCTGGGGGCCAGGGCAGGCTAGGGGCATGGGAAGTTCCTTGTGGAAGGCCTAGGACTCAGGGTGGGCCAGGGCTCAGAAGAGTGAGAGCAGGCCCCTCGCCAGAGAGAGGTCTGGCCAGCCCATGGGGTGGCCCAGGCATCCAAAGTGCCTTTAGATGGAGAAAGCTGTTTAATCTCCCCCTGGAAATCAGGAAGTTGGAACCCAGACAGCTGAATACGGGGCCAGAGGAGTGATTTCAGAGGAAAGATGAAGAGAATTAAAGTCAGATCAGGAGGGAGCAGAGGAGAGAGGGCAGGTCGGGGGTGGGTGGCGAGGGGTTGTCTGCAAAGCCCCTGCACCCTGAACCTGGCTGGGAGTGCTTCTGGGGGTGGAGGTGGGGAGCCTTGCTGAGGCGGAGTCTGTGGGCGAGGGTCAGGCCTGTCATCCAGGGGAATTCTGAGGAGGTGAGTGTCAAAGCAGAGAGGAGCTACCAGGGGTTTCTGAAGATCATGGGAGAGCTCTGAGAGGAGACAGCAAGAGGCCAGGAACAGAGCCTCAGCCCAGATTTCCAGTCCAGGCAGGACCACAGCGTGTGTGTGGGGTGCTCTTGTGATGGGGGCAGGGCTTGGTCCTCTTAACTGTCCCTCTCCTCCAGGCCTGGAAACTCCAGCCCCAAATCTCTGGCTAAGCAGCAAAAAGGGACAAGAGTGTATGGTGGATGGGTTATCTACCCCTGGCAGAAAGTGTCACCCAGGGCACCCTGGGGCTGAGGGGCAGGGACAGGGTCTATGGTCCCAGGAGACCCTAGGTTGAAGGACAAGGACTGTCCTAGGAAATGGCCTTGTCCTGCATCAGGTCTAGATGGGAGAGTCGGGACTGGAGGACAGCTGGGTCTCAGGAAGAGCCTCTGGTGACTCCTCTTTTCTGCTGTCTGCTCTAGTCTCACACACACACACACACACACACACACACACCCCATCAGCCATCCTTGCTTGCTATCATATTCTCTCTCTCTCTCTCTCTCACACACACACACACACACACACACACACACCCCATCAGCCATCCTTGCTTGCTATCATATTCTCTCTCTCTCTCTCTCACACACACACACACACACACACTCACATACATGCACACTTAAACATACATTTAAATAACTTGCAGACATATATTAGCAAAAACATTCCATCCGGGCTGGGATTTCTCTCATTGCTTTGAATTCCCCTGGGTTTTAACTTGAGGGGGAAAAAAAAAAAAAAAAAAAAGGAAGAGGCAAAGATTTGACTAATGTTGGGTTAAGATTTTTTTCTTACCCCTTTCTTTCTTGGTTACTGACTGCCAAGAATTTATGTTTGTAAAAGGAAAAGAATTAACTGTGTTGATTAAGAGGCAAACTCCCTGGAAATGTTCTCTCTTAACCCTTTGGTACCCTCTCAGTGAGAGATACTGGGGTTCTCTGGCCCAGGGCTTCACGTCCCTGGGCTGGAGGCCCAGAACCTTCCAAGGGGTTGATCCTGTTCAAAGGGAACTTACGGAACAGAGGCAAGCCAGGCCCTTCGGGTGTGCAAGGGCATGCGAGCGTGTGTGTGGATGAGCAGATGTGTAAGTAAGTATTGTGAGAGTCCGTGTGTGAGCGTGGGTACTGTGAGTTCACGTGTACGCGTGTGTGAGTGTGCAGGTGTGGGAATCAGCGTGCTGGCCACAGGCCTGTGCCCCAGTGGATATGGGGTGCGCTGGGCATCCCTGCCGCCTGCTGGCTGGGCGGCAAAACACCAGGAAGGGGAGGAGAACTTCACCTTGACCAAATTAGCGGGCACTGATTTGGCAGAAGCCGAGGGCCTGGGCGTGGGGAGGCTTTAGCTGAGGAAGCAGGTTCTTTCCTGATATCTAGCAGCTGTTACCACAGACTGACCACAACCAAGGCCAACTCTGGCCATCACTCAGTGTCCTTGCGTGGGGAGCCAGGGGTGGGGGAATTCTTTCCTTTTTCCAGCTCAGCCTAAGAACCCACCTCCCCGTTCTCCTTCCACAGCTTCCCCAGCCCTTAGGAAGAGCCCGAGCCACGTGGCTCCCGAGCTAGGGCAGACAGCAGAGGCGCTGAAGCCTCTGGGATAAGGCAGCCCTGGAGCTGGAACTGAGGGGTCTGACTGGAGAGAGGATGTTGCAGGGAGACAGAGGAGCAAAGGAGAGCTTGCTAGAAGCTCAGAGCTTCGTGCATATGCATCCAACCATCCAGAACTACCGGTAGAGCCCTCCACCTGGTCTAACTCCTCCCGGACCTTGCACTGTTTCCCTCAACCTGGACAGATCTTCCATCCCTCCTTTGTTTAGCCAATTCCTACTTGTCCTTCAAGTCTTAGATGTCACCTCCTCCAGGAAGCCTTCCTTGCCCCCATCCTTAGCTGTCCCCCCTTGCACGACAGCACCCTGGGCACACAGGCACACTCCACCTGGTATGAGCCTCACGTCCTCTTGTCTGTCTTCCCCGCTGGACCCTGCACTCCTTGAGGATAGAGGTGCTGTCTTCTTCATCCTGAATCTCCTATGCCTAGAACCATGCTGGCACCCAGCATGGGCTCAGCCAGGGCTTACCCAGTTGGATTTAAGACCCTTGACTGCCAAAATCAGTGTTAGTCTCTCCACAGGCTGTGATCTAGAGTGCTTAGTATACATGCCCCCGCTATGACACTTACCACAAGACCCTAGTGTCATCTGCACATATATTTGATCCTCTTAATTTTCTGTGAGTTTCTCAGGACAAGGATTTGGTCATAGTCATCCCCAGGGCCTCGCACAACATCAGACAAATAGTAAATGCCCAATAAATGTCAAATGAATGAAAGAGTAACCAATGCATGATAAAAAAATCCAAGAACAGGGCTTCCCTGGTGGCGTAGTGGTTCAGAGTCCGCCTGCCGATGCAGGGGACATGGGTTCGTGCCCCGGTCCAGGAAGATCCCACATGCCGCAGAGCAGCTGGGCCCGTGAGCCATGGCCACTGGGCCTGCGCGTCCAGAGCCTGTGCTCCACAACAGGAGAGGCCACAACAGTGAGAGGCCCGCGTACCACAAAAATAAAATAAAATAAAATAAAAATCCAAGAACATATATAGAGGAGCTAATGTAGCTATAAAGATTGTTAAGGGCTAGAGTGCAGAGGGGAGATTGTGCTATCAGAGCAGGATGGGAGGATAGAAGGGAAACATTCACTGAGCACTTGACTGTGCACCAGCACTACCCCAGGCATCTAGGGGTCATTATTTCATTTTATCCTCTCCATCTTGTGTGTGGGGGTACATACCTCGTTTGACATATCAGGAAATTGAAACTAAGAGAGGTTAGGTAACTTGCTCAGGGTCACACAGCAGTACAGGTTCAGCCGGGATTCAAACCCAGAGCGTATGTTTCTCCCACTGTGCCATGGTTCACGAAGGACGTGAGTTTTGAGCAGAATTTTGAAAGATGAGAGGGGCACGGCTTTGTAGAGAAGGATCACAAGCTCAGGCGGGTGGAAGACTGAGGTTTCCTAGGAAGGATTAATGCTGGCTAGCTTGTCCCATGAGTTAACATAAGCTACTTTATGTCCAGGAAGGAAGGAGAGAACCAACGTGACAAGGGACAGTGCAACTGTGGAGAAGGCAGCAGAGCAGAGAACAGTCCAGGAAGGCCTTCAAAAGTAGATCTGAAGCCCAGTTTTGAAAAGGCAATGGGTGGGGATTTTCAAAAGGAGCCAACACGGATTTAGGGCTAATTGGGTGGCAAATGCTATGCTGAGCACATATTAACACATTTAATTCTTCCAGCAAGGCTCTGAGGTGGGTCCTGCTATGATCCCCAAATACTGGGGAGAGTGGAGGCCCAGAAGGGTTAAGTAAGCTGCCCCAGGTCACAGGGCTAGTTAACGGTAGACCTGGGACTTGAACCCAGACAGTTTGGTTCCAGAGTCTGTGCTCATGGCCACTGAACCAAGGAAGGTGAGCAGGGCTATGGAGGTCCCTCAACATGGAGGGTCATTCTAAGTCACATTGGCAGACGGTCTGGGAGTGTGATCCGGATCTGGTTGGAGGGATAGGAGAGGTCAAGTTAAAGGAAAGACACAAATCCCAGGCTGATGAGTGAAGACATCATTTCAGGCTGGGGAACACTTAAAAGTGGGGGGCAGGGACAGAGTCTCTGATGATCTAAACCTTCTCCGTGCATGTGTAGACCTTATCCTTGCTTCAGGGACTCTGGAGTTCATCACCCCTGTCCCAGCCCCCATGAGGGAAACCCCAGAGGGCTATGATGCTGTGGGTTATTTCTAGGCAACTTCTCCTGGAGAACTCTATTTCCTCTCTACCCACCCAACCTGTAAGCAGGGGAGTCAAGCCAGACGTGGCAAGTGGGCCCACCCCTGGCCTTGCCCTTTTTCCTGCTGGATGCCTGCTGCCCTGGGGGACGGGGCCTTTTCCTTCTTTCCATTCAGGCCAGGACCCCTGGGAAGGGGACTTGCAGTCTCCTGGTATCTCAGCTCTAACCTCTCTAACCTTCTGCCTTCTCCAGCCATGTTCCTTTGTGGTCTGGGTGGGTGTCACTGTCCCAGGCCAGCCCATGCCTCTGTCCAGAGAATCCAGAGACACTTAGGAAGAGGGCAACAGCCAAGCCATGGGCTGAGGGAAGATGATGACTCCCCCACTGTCCTGGTCTTGTGGTTTTGGGGGCTGTTAGATCTTTTTGAAGGGGGATGCTTTGTATCAGAACACTTAAGAGCTGTTCTCTCGAATACCCATGTTCAAGAAATGCTTTCTATCCAGCTTTGGAACTTCGGGTCTGGAGGGAACCGGCATCCTGGGATTCCCCTATGACTTCTCTTATAGCCACGGCAGATTGGCTGCCAGCCATCCTCTCCCTCCCCTTCCCTGGGCAGGAAACCACCTTGAAACATACCTTTGAAAGGTCCTCTCAAACAGCCCTTTACCTTGGTGCGACACCTTAGAGTCACCAAGCATTCTTGCATCCTTGGCCCGTGGGGCCCTCCTCATATCAGCCCTATAAGGCAGGCAGCTCAGAGATTATTAGACCCATTTTACAGATGAGGAAAATAAGGTCACGTGGTTGGTGAATCATGCTGGCCCCACTGTTATATTTCTAGGCAGTGGGATCAGAAGGTAGTCTGGGAGGGGAGGGGCTGGGATCTGGATCAATGTAACCAAGGAGATGGAACTGGAGAGATGACTGATCACAGTTCCTCTGTGTTCAGGAAGTTCCACCTTGAGTCACCTGCTTTTCTCTGACCACGACACCATCAGCTTCCTGCTGAGTGGGGGTGAATCAGCTCCAAGTTGCTCTCAGCCAGGCTCTCGTAGGATCTGACTCAAGGTCCGTTTCAGGTAGGCAGTATCTGTGGAGACTTCTGGTCTCAGGCCCACATCTAAACGAGAGCGAGCATTTGAGAAATATTTGTGAAAAAAGGACACCATGAGCAGCATTTGGGCTCTTCAGAGAAAACAGATGCACAGGCTACGGGGGCGGCTGCGATAGCAATACACAATTACAGCATCACCACGACACCCTGCCCTGCTTTAGCACTGCTTCCAAAGAGCTTAAACACCTTCAGGTTTATTAGGCTACTTGATCTTATAAAAGTCCCACAGATGGGTGGTGACAGTTATTATGACCATTTTATAGATGAGGAAACTGAGGCCTGGAAAGGTGTTAAGTGATGTGCCCAAGGCCTTACAGCAAGGGAGTGGGGAAGTAGGGCTGAGTCTGTCCTGTTTCTAGAAGTTTCTCTAGGTGTTTTATTCGTGGGACTCCCTTTTGGTGTCCACATTCCTATGAGGCAAGGTGTGGACAGAGGAGGTGACTGGCAGCAGGC
The DNA here is from genome assembly GCF_003031525.2 of Neophocaena asiaeorientalis asiaeorientalis. Classification (NCBI taxonomy): domain Eukaryota; kingdom Metazoa; phylum Chordata; class Mammalia; order Artiodactyla; family Phocoenidae; genus Neophocaena; species Neophocaena asiaeorientalis. The sequence goes on from NW_020172364.1 coordinate 3,768,003, forward strand.
TCAGAGAATTTTCCTGCACAAGGTCACTGAGAAACAGTGAGTCAGGCTCCCTTATATTGAGGTCAGTTTCCTCTTTCACTTCTCCAAACAATTGTTGGGGAGTGAGCTCACTTGTTGTTTATTCTCAGATGAGGTGCCTTGAAGGGTACTTGCACAGGGGTACTTGCACAGAAGGGTACTTGCACAGTCGCCCCTGAAGGGTTTGATAGTTGTGGTGTTCTGAAAAAGTGGCCAGTGCTCTTGCCCTGGGAGTCCAGCCCTCCTGGCCCAGTAGTGCCCCAGTCAGGTGAGGGGTCTTCGCTAGCCCTGTCGGTTACCAGAGCATCGACACTGGTTTCCTGACCTCTAATATCATTCCATTCAATCCTCTCCATGGCGGAGCTTCCTAAAGCTCTCCCTCGTTCTCAAAAATTGTCAGTGGAGTCCCATTGCTTCCAGCCTCAGCTTGGCCTTCAAGACCCACCCAGTCAGGTCCCAAACTGTCTCCCCAGCTTTGGATCCTCCGCCTCGTCCTCCTCTACAAAACCCTGTCTTCAGCCAAGACTGTAGGGCTTGTCTAGACATGCTTTGTTTTCCCAACTCCACTGTTGACTGCGATATTATTCCCTTGGTCTGGAAAGCCACTCCCACCCTCTCTGCTGAATTTCTATCCATCCTTCAAAACCTATGATGAATGTCATCTCCTTCATGAGGACCTCCTTGATGATACCACCAGGAAATGATCCCTCCCTCCTGGGATGTCTCACTTGGCATGCGGGTCTCTATACAAGCAATTCTTTGTGTGTTGTGGCAATGGTATAAAGCCTTGGATGTTTGTAAAACTTCAGAGATTGCAGAATTCTTTAATACCATGTGTGTGTGTGTGTGTGTGTGTGTGTGTGTGTGTGTGTGTGTGTGTGGTGTGTTTATGAGAGGTGAGCACAGCTATGTAGACTACCTCAACACAAGAAGGGATTGGACATTTACTGGGTTTGGAATGTGTCAATCACTTCTGCTCGGCCAATGAACAGAGAGCCAGATGTATCCCTCAGAGGAGAGAGAACTCTCACTATAAAATCCGTAAACACTTGGCGGAAGAAAGAACAGAGAGGGGGAGAAAGTGAACAGTATGTATCGATCACTCTATATTCCAGGCACCGAGTTAGAGAGGAAACTTCACGTGAACAATGAGCTCACTTAGGGCTCACAATAGCTTTTAGAGGTAGGGGTTATTGCCCTCATTTTGTGGATATGTGCCATTGAGGGTCAGGGTCTTCAGGAAATAGACTCTGAGAGGACGACTGTGTGCAGGAGGTTAACTGGGGACTGTTCACAGAGCAAGGCCTGTAAGGAAACAGGACTGGGCGAAGGGAGAGGGTGAATGGCATTGGAGTTGCCACGAGGCCTCAGTCGCACCCATGGGGCACACTGAAGCTCAGACGACCCTTCAGAGATGTTCCCGCATCCAGGGAATGGGGCTGGGTCATTGCACCCCTGGGAAGGGGCATAACTTAGGCAAGGCCGCTCCCTGCAGCTGAGGGCATTTCCTGGGGAGGGACAGCACTCACTGCACGTACAACTTTGGACTTGAGAAATGCCTGTCCTGCACACACACAGCACTGCTAGCGAGTGGGAGGATTAGGGATTGAACTCAGGCCTGTGCTTTGCTCTGAGGCACCGTGTGGCTTTCAATGCATCTCAGAATTCAGCCCGGCCACCCTGAACCCAAAAGGCACCTTCAGGAAGACCGTGCCCAGAACTTCCCCCGCGGAAGTCACCCCATGAAGAGGATGGTCTCCGCTTTTTGGAAGATCTCAGTAGATCTGGTGTCAAATAATAGCAGTGAGAAGGCAGGTATTGCTGATCAGTTAATAATGTTTTCCGATCCTTACACTTTGGGAACTTTGATAGTGGAATACCAGTGTGATATCCAAAATATTTCACAACGAGGAAAACACCCAGGACAGTCAGAGGGCTGGCAGTATGCATCCCAGCTGAACATGAATTACACCTGGTGCGCTCCGGAGGACAAGGCTGCAGCTCTCCCCAAGAGCCATGTGCTGGGAAAGAACCTGGGAAGGGCTTTCTTCAGAAAACAAAGCTGACAGAGGCAGGTCATTTGATTAAGTTGGTCATTTGCGTCAGCATCTGAGGTTAGTGATCTATGCTGTAAGCGTCTCCTTTTGCAAGGACAGTGTCTTACTCAGCTCTATATGTCCCCAAACCTGGTACAGTAAAGTTTGTTACGTGAAATCTGTATGACCCTGGGCAAGACCCCACCCTGCTCTCTGCCTCAGTGTCCTAGTTTATAAGATGAGAGGTTTCCAAACCCTGTTTCTCCTTGAAACGGGAGAATCTGGTGAAGCCCCCTTAGGAGAAGGGAGATGAGTGGGCCGGTCCAGGGCCTCCTATCCTACTTTACCCAGAGCAACTCCTCTTGTATTTGTTTATGCTTCCATACGGTTTCACTTAAACCAGCATTCCTCAGCTAAAAACAAAGCCTGGGAACCACCGGGCTGCATATGGTATCTGAGGTCCCTTACACACAGCTCTGACATGTGTGGATGTGAGTGAGCAGATGGACAAATGAACGAATGAATGAGTGAACCCATGAATGAATGAATGAGCTCTTTGTGTACCTAGCTAACATAGGCCAGTCCCTGGCCACACCATTCTTGGAGCTGATGGCCAGCCATCCTGGGAAGTTTGGAAATTGACACAGGGCTTTCCCAATGTCCTGTCAATTGCGGGAGTCTGTCTCCACCACGGCCATGGATAAGGCCTCCTCCCTGCAGATACCTCCGATGCCACCAGGTCCGGGCTGCACTTGTCTTTGACTTTCCTAATACGTTGACTCAGCTGAAAGAGATACTGACAACAGCAGCACGAGTCACTGGCAGGTTTGGTGAAAGAATCACTGGGTTTTCTCGGTGTGTGTCCTGGGGCGTGGCACTAGGTCTCCTTGCTTCAGCTCCCTTCCCTCATAGGGAGAGGGGTCCCAGTTTTGGCCTTACCCTCCCTCCCACAATCCCTCCCTCCCTTCCTCCATTTCTTTCTTCCTCCAAGGCAGTGGTTCTCAATCTTGACTGCATGTTGGAATCACCTAGGGAGACTTAAAAATTACTGATGCCCAGAGATTCTGATTTCTTGCTTTAGGGTGTGGCCTTGGCAATAGGATTTGAAAAAGCTCCCCAGGTGATTTTAATATTCAGCCAAGGTTGAGAACAACAGGTCTGAGGATGTGGAGTAGGGCTCCCAACCTCAGCTAAAACCATTTCTAGCCGTGGGATTCAGATGTGTCTGCTGGATTTGGGGAGGCGTGGGGCACAGATTTCTCTTAGCAATGGGGGACATAAAGGGAAGTGGAGGGAAGTACACATCACCACCCCTGCCCCGATAACCTAGCACTGAGTCCTGTGGGAGGATAGGCCTCAAAGGAAGCCGAAGGGGCTATTTTCATAAAGGGTCCTATGAGTCTCAGGGAGATCAGTCCTGTTTGGGGTCTAGGTGACAGAGTGTGACAGCATGGGGGAGGGGCAAAGGATACTATGAGGCTCCAGGGCACAGAGGACACCAGGTGGGCATGGTGGCAGCAAGGCCCACCCTGGCGTGACTGTGGTCTGCATGGCATCAGAGAGCAAACAGGGTCGGCAGAGAGAAGCTTTGGTGAGACATGGCGTCCACTCCCCATAACAGTCCTGCTCACGAGCACATGTGGGACACTCCCAAGGGGTCCCTCAAATCACAGAGTGAGCCTATGGCAGACAAGAGCAAGCAGCAGTGAAATCTGGTCATTTCATTGAGGGGAACCCACGTGGACTTGTGGGATGGTGAGGTCTGGGGACACTTGAGTCACAAATACAAGCCACAGTCTTGAAACTCTGGTGGTGGTGGCAGTATGATAAGGTACGACAGATGTGAAGCAGAGGAGCAGATGTTTGTGACCTGCTCTGAAATGGCCCCCTGGTTGAATCAGTCTCCCCAACAGCTTTCCCCCGCGTGCTCACATCCAATCAGGGTCTTCTCAACTCAAGGCTTTTCTGCGTGCATGTTCACAATGTGAGTTATGTGCTTTTACTTCCTGTGCAAGTTCTTTCTCTCTCTCTCTTAAAATCACATTTTCTCCTAAATTAGAAAGCCTCTTTAATTGTTAGCAGGAACTGAGTTTTTGCTCCTTGCATGGACAATATCATTAAACACTGGAAAATAAACAAACTGGAAAACATTAAGACATTTTCAAATCCTTTGCATCCCAGAGGGTGTCTGGGGTCCTGGGCAGGACAAGGTTCTGCTGGCCTGGGTTTATATTGTGTTGATGACTTGACCCCTCCAGCTGTGAGAAGCCAAACTGACAGCAGGGTTGTTTTTACTAAACTTCCCAGGATTGCAAACTTGATTTGGGAGGCATTTGCGCTGAGGTCTCCAGCGACTGCGCCGAGCTTCCTCCGTGGGCAGAGTGCATGATGAGAGTGGCCAGTGGCCCTCGTAGCTGACAGCTGTTGTAAACCATCGCTGTCCTCCCGAGCTATTCCACAGGACCCGGGGAGGTGAGGGGAGCCGTGGGAGGGGTGGTGTGTGAGAACATTTCTTTCCATCTTGATGAAATGTGAGTCTAATGAAATGATAATGAGGTTGTGGCCTTTAAGCTCCATTGAGTTTCTCGTGCATTGTAATTTTACCCAGAGTGGGGCTAGTTTTTGAAATGATTAAAACTATCGATTCCTAGGCATGTGTGGCTTGAATCGGAATTCATTAGAAGCCCAGAGGTGAGGGATAAACGTTTCTCCCCAGTTCAGCTGGGAAACTGATCTCATCTTGTCTGAGTCTCCTCCTGCCCGCCCACCCAGCTCTCCAGCAGACCCCTGGCAGCATAACCAGCTGGTGTGGGAACCCCTGGCAGTGCTGGAAGACAGACAATAAATAGGATCCAGCATCCACAGAGCGGCAAGTTATGAAAGTACCAGCCATGAGTCCTAGCCCATTTTCCTGGGACCTCTCCCTCCTGTTGGAGGAGGGAAGCTCTCAGTGTTTAGTCTTGGTCCTATTTTCTTACAGGCATTATAAGTGAAATGTCTTTTCTGTGAAAAGAAACACACAGAAACACAGAAACCGTCCAAAGTTTGACCCAGAAGAATCCTGGAAGGAGAAACTCCAGCCAGGAGGGTGGCTGACAATGTGGGGTGAACTTGGATCTCCTGAGTACCATCTTTCTTGGCATAGAATAAGGGGTTTCTCCCTCTGATTTTTGTTATCACCACCATTCTGGCTTCCAAGAGCATAAGATGACTCCTTTCAAGTTTAGAGCTGAGACAGGCTGGCATCTTAAAAAAATAACCTTACTTTGAAAATGGTATGGCGGTTTCTCAAAAAATTAAAAATAGAACTACCATATGATCCAGCAATTCCACTTCTGGGTATTTACCCAAAGGAAACAAAAACACTAACTCAAAAGGATAAATGCACCCCCATGTTCATAGCAACATTATTTATAATAGCCAAGACACAGAAACAACCTACGTGTCCATTGATAGATGAATGGATAAAGAAAATGTGGTGGGGACTTCCCTGGTGGCACAGTGGTTAAGAATCCACCTGCCAATGCAGGGGACACGGGTTCGAGCCCTGGTCTGGGAAGATTCCACATGCCGCTGAGCAACTAAGCCCATGAGCCACAACTACTGAGCCTGTGTGCCACAACTACTGAAGCCAGCGCGCCTAGAGCCTGTGCTACACAACAAGAGAAGCCACCGCAGTAAGAAGCCCGTGCACCACAAGGAAGAGTAGCCCCTGCTCATCTCAACTAGAGAAAGCCCACGCGCAGCAACAAAGACCCAACACAGCCAAAAATAAAAATAAGTAAATAAATACATTTGTTAAATAAAAAAAAAAAAAAGAAAATGTGGTGTACATATATACCATGGAATATTATTCAGCCACCAAAAGAAAAAGTAAGGATATTAGGCTAAGTGAAGTCAGACAGAGAAAGATAAATACTATATGATCTCACATATATGTACAGTCTAAAAACAAGCGAACGAAGAATAAAACAAAATAAAACTGAACTGGGTGAAGGGGATCAAAAGGTACAAACTTTCAGTTATAAAATAAGTCATGGGATGTAATATACAGCATGGTGACTATAGTTAACAATGCTGTATTGTATATTTGAAATTTGCTAAGAGTAGACCTTAAAAGTTCTCATCACAAGAAAAAAAAATTGTAGCCATGAGGTGATGGATGTTAACTAGACTTATTGTGATCATTTCACAGTATATACAAATATTGAATCATTATGTTGTACATCTGGAACGAATATATTATTATATGTCAATTATACCTCAATAAAAATAAAAAATATCCTTATTTACTATTAAAGGAGACCAAAAAGAAAATAATTACAGAAAATGTCAATAGCATAAGGATGGACATGCTTCCTAAGTATGGGTGTCTTCTGCCTTAGCGCTGTTCTTAGGTCTGCTCTTATGTTTAAGGGCTGAAGCAATTTATATACACTTGGCCTGGCTTCCTGCCTGTGTCCATGTGGGGTCTGCCATCTTAAAACTGGTCAATCTCGCCTCTTAATCTCCTCTCTGACAAGCCTAAGAGATCACATTTTAACGGCCCACCTGGGGCCTCCTACTCATGTGGAGGTTCTGGTCTGAGAAGAAGGTTTTATCCGTAGCAGCCTGGGGGGAGTGTAAATGACTCAAGGAGACAATTGGGGTGCTGTTCTCCACATGGGGCAAAGCAGTCCGGCAAAAAGTCCCCTTGACCCCATGTCCTCCTTTTTTTACAGCCTCCCTGGGCAATCGTGGTCATAAAATGCACGTCAATCATGTTCAGACTGGAGCATCAAGGTCTGCCTTCAAGGTCACACACACCATGAGCATGTTCATTTTGGAAACAGTGTGATATAGTTCCAATTTCCCTGCTCGCCTTTTTACAGGTAAGCATCACTGTTCCAAAGCTCTCTCTATACCAGGAGAGTAGCATGCCCTTCCTCTGGCTTTCCAAAGCACCACATGCATCTAGGGTCCTCCATATTATACCACATCTCACCTTTTTCTCTGTGTGGCCCCCACTAGACTGTGGGCTCCTTGAAGGCAGCGTTTGCATTTTATTCCTTTTTTGCATCTTGTTACCCAGCACAGTGTCTGTCCCAAAACATACCTGGGCAGATGACTGTTGACTGAATGAATGAAGGGAAGAATCCATGATGGAGGTCATTTGTCATTTAATTCTCAGGACAACCTTATGAGACAAGCAGGGCAGGAATATGAGCACTGATTTCCTGAAAAAAAAAAAAAGAAAGAAAGAAACAGAGCTCCAGGAGGGAAGGGCCTTGCTTACGGTCACCTGATTTCTGGAGCTGGCGCCAGGGCTGTGGTGCAGTCTGGTGGGCAAAGAGGTGTGCATTTTGCTGCCCACACTTGCTGCTCTGGGGCTCCTAGGGTACCGGTTCGGTCTTTCCCGAGGTGCCACCTACACGGGTGGTTCCCGAGAGGTTCAGATCAAGGTCCCCTTTTATTTTCTCCCCCTGCCCCAACCCCCCATACCTGGGCATGAAAGATTAGACCTAGCAAACGAACTGCAATTATGCAGTAATAATGACTCCATTTTCTCCTTTTTATTAATAAGACACACATGCAACATGCCACTCAGAGCTTTCAGTTGACAGAAAACGAGTTCTATTCTATTCACCAGGTGAACAGAATTCCACCCAGAGGCTGACAGTTAGCAAACCACCTTCTGGGCTCAGGGCTGGGCTGGGAGTCACAGCGCTGCCCTTGACAGCCTGTCGATGGGCCTCCATCGAGCCGGCCCCCTGCCCTGGGTCTCCGAAGTCGGAGGAGACAGGGGCCATTTCAGTTGCTCCCAGCGTGCCTTCCCGACCCCACTGCAATCAGCAGACCCTGACCTCTGTAAGAGCGTTACTGCAATGTGTCAGCTGCTCTGGGAGAGCCCAGAGTGATGTATTCCAAGACCTGCCAGGAGAAAGGGCTTACGGTCAGTTAGGAACTCTAAACTCCCTCCCGTGGTATTGTTGGTGGAATTTTTTTTTTTTTTTTTTCTAAATGTCGGTGGAATTTTAATACTCTGTCTCCCTCTGTCTGGGCACTTCTTCCACTCTTGGCCTGCTCCGCAATGCATATGGAGCAGAGCTCAGGTCTGAAGGTCCCCAGGGAGAGCACACGGTCTCACTCGGTCCAAGAGTCACGGCTGGAAATGGGAGGCGAAGCTCAGACAGGACTCCAGCCTTCCCGCAGGCCCTGGGCCTTGGCAGGGCCCCCGTTCATTCTCCCGCGCTCCCTCCCCTTTCAAAGCAGGAATGAGGCCCAGCACAGGCCTGAAGCCAGCCGACAAACGGAACCCTAGCCTGGTTCCTCCTTCCTTCCTTCCTTTATTCCGGCAACAAACTCTACCGAGGGCCTCCTTACTGAGGGCCCACGGTGCGCTGGGTAGGGAGCTAGGAGCTGGGGCACTAGGGGGTCACTGTCCCAGTCCTCCTGCCACCCTCACTACTTCTATTCAATTCTAATCACCCTACAGAAAAAACAGACAGGGAAAGAGGGGACTGTAAGAGAAAGAAGGTTGCTTGAGGGAGAGCGTAGCCAGGTGTGCCCTTAAGAGGTAGTGAAACAGGAAACTATGAATGGTTTGGGAAGCCCAGATGTCCCCCCTTCCTACAAAATGGGTCTCAGTCCTCCACTCCTCTCCCCAGGAAACTCATCTACCACATCTACGCTGATAACTCCGAAGTCTGTATTTCTCGCCCAAACTTCACTTTTGAGGGTCAGGAACCACTCCCACCCCCCTGCCATAGGTTTATATCTGTGTCCCCAGAGCCCAGTACAGTCCATGGTAGATGGTGGGCATCCAGGAATATTTGTTGAAAAATGACCAGTACCACTTCATAAAAGAGGCAGCTTCTACAGGATCAATTTCCCTGATTTTCCCTTGTAACTCCTCTCATCTGTTTCCCCTCAAGGAACGACCATCCTGTGGCTACAACTCTCAAGACTGTTGCTTCAGCAAAACCAAAATGGAACTGGTGAGATTTCTTCATCCCACAGAGGACTCTTTGACCAATTTGGGGGTGGAAGGGGGTTGTCAGGACTTGCCTTTGTATCCTCAGTCCCCCAGCCCAGGGCTGGATTTGCATATGTTAATATGGAGAACTGGAGCTAGTTAATGAGAAGCAGTGGGCCATGTGGGTGAGCGGAATTCCTCAGAGTATTTTTTTCAGATGTCTTAACTCACTCTCTTTGTTGTATTTCGGCAGATCCAGGTGTTTGGATTGAGTTGGTCCTAGTCCCCACTCCCCTCCCCCAAATCTCTAAAACCACAGATCTTTCTAGATGCCAGACTCAGCCTTCTGTCCAGTGGGTGATGGTGGATGGCGGGAGCCCTCCGCCCACCTGGAAACAGCCTCAAGGAGATGGCCTGAGGGAGCGGGCCTTAGGCTGGAGAGCCCCAGGATGAGGGCTGGGGGTGGGGTGGGGGTGTTCCTGAGTT
>NW_020172364.1:3777519-3891459 GCF_003031525.2 Neophocaena asiaeorientalis asiaeorientalis
AGACAGCCCGCTGGGCTTCCAGCCCTCCATCTGGGTTCCACTAAAAACACATTTTGCGTGTTTCTGTTGTTCTTAAGTCTGGGTTTATTTCAAGGGGAAAATTATAAAGAAACATCTCTGCCTTTATTTCAACAGCAGCCTGTGCTTGGGTAGATTCTCATCTGTCTGGCCTGTTCTGCCTGAAAGTGAAAGGAGGGGGCGAGGGTGGGGTCCCAGAGAGAAGAGGCCCCAAGAGACTGAGGCCCTAGGCTCTGCCTGCTGCCAGTGTCCCACCTGGGAAACCTCCACAGACAGAAAGGCAAGTGACAGCATCCCCACAGGTATTTGAAAGCCTTCCTCTCTGAGCCCAGGGCAGCATTCAGTATGTGACCACTGAAGTGAGTCTGGGTATTTTCCTGATAGGAAGCCAGAGGTAGCAGAGGCCCATCCTGAGGATTCAGGTTCTAACCCAGTCTGAGAATCCTCAAGGTTACCTGGAGCCCTTGAACTTGAACCAGCCCTCACCTCAGAGACGCAGGGAATGAAGGTCAGAGCTAGAAAGGCCCTTAGCCACCTAGCCTGGTGCTGTCATTTCTCAGGTGAGGAAACTGAGGCCCAGTGAGGAGAAGCTACTCGCTCAGGCCACACGGAGGGTGGGTCAGTTGGTGGACCAGACCTACATCCCAGGTCTCGGTGCTGTCTGGTCCTTTTCTGCAACGCTGCTTATGAGGGTAGGTGGGTGGCCAGATCTCCACGGAGGGGCCAAGAGCTCTCATAAACACATCATTCAGGGACTAGCATGTATGCATGCACGCAACACATACACTGGCCCTCGGACCCTGTCAGCAGAGCTCATCAGTTCCTGCACCCCCAGCAGAGTCTGGTTCCTCCAGGGTCATCTTGGACACTCAGGCTCTGGATAGACACAGGGACTCTGAACACCATGGTAGATATATGGTCCTGTCTTTGTACAGAGCTGATGTCAGACACAAAGAGAATTCGTAGCCCAGGCGCTAGGCCCTGGCCTTTACCCATAAGAGAGCAATTCTTAAAGAGCTCTCTCTCTTCCTCTGAGAAGGGCCTCCACAATGACTTAAGTTGACCTGCTTGGAAAGGACTTGATTGCCCCCTGGTGGCCGTATCTGGCCATACCTTCACGCCCCGCTTTCCAGGGCCTCAGCCTATTCCTTCAGCAAATTTGTACTGAGCCCCATGCTGTGGGCCAGGAAACTGAGTGGTCAGTAGACTGTAGGAGATTGATATGCAAAGCAAGAATTATAATACAGGTTGGTTAGTGCCAATTAGAGAGGTAAGCTTAGGGTACAAAGTAGGCTTAGGCAAGGAGCCTAAGAAAGACTCCTGAAGGGGTATGGGCTGACATGCTTCCTGGGCTATGTGTAAGTACTCAATTATTATTATTTATTATTATTATTATTTTGGAGTAGAAAAAGGTTTATTGCAGACCTTGCAAGGAGGTGGGTGGCTCATGCCCTAAAAAGTCATGGGCTTCCCAAAGGGTTTTGACAAAGCATTTTTGAAAGCCAGATCAGCACTCAATTATTAAGGTTCTCTTACTTGGGGTTTATAGTTTACCAAAAGGTTGCACTTGCATATTCTAGTTTATCCTACTGACAGTCTCACGAGGTATGTATACTTGTCCTTATTTTACAGATGAAGACACTGAGGCTCAGAGATGATCAGTGATTTGCTCCAAGTCACAGTCTTGTAATTGACTCATTTGATTTGTGCAGTTTCCAAACTACTCCATCTGGACCAGACAGCCAGGGGGAGGTGGGTATATGAGGCAAGGGTTACCGGTGATGGGTGGTGTCCACCTCTGCCACCAAAGGGTTGGTAAGGTAGAAGTTTGAACAATTCTCTCCCATCCCCCAGGGAGCAGACTTCTCTTCCTCCAGAGCTGCACAGTGATGCGGGGTGGGCCTCATGAGGCAAATGCAAACTGGAGAGTCCTGGGCCTGGTGACTATATCCCATTCTCATCACACATTGGGAAGTGATGAAAACAAGGGATGTTTAATTTCCTCTTTGCTGCCCCCAGGAATGTAGTTAGCTTCGAGCTCGGGAGCACAGGGTGAGCACTAAAAGGCCCGCTGGACGTGATCTTTAGAGCCACGGTAAGGTAGGCCAGCCTCAGGGTGGGGAGCACAACCCCAGGAGGAGCCTCGTCTTCCACAGCCAAGCACGAGCTGAAGGTCTCAGGTCCTTGTTAAAGAAGAATGAAAAATCCGGTGCAGCTATTTAAAAACAGGCAGGGTAATGTGGCCAACAGCTGCAGGGCACAGCCCAGGTAGTATCTGAGATATCATCCACCACTGCCAGCCCTGGAGAGAGAGACCTTGTGTCCCTGGCCAAGGGGGTACGTGGGTCTATTTAGACTCCCCTCTCATCCTCCTGACCCAGAGCTAGTTCATCAAGGGGTCCTGCTGACACCCTCCCCAGACTGTCTCAACAATCCCACTGCTGCCCCAGGGCCTAAGTCCCATCATCTCTGCTTAGAAATCTGGTTTGTTTCCCAACTGTTCTCCCTCTCTCTTCTCCCCACAGCCTCTCTCACAGGGAAGGACCAGGGCATCAATCCCACCTGCTGGGCTCCCTCAGGGTGAATCTGGGCCCCAGGATGTACAGACATCTCACGAGGGTGGGGGGTTGCCTCTGGGAAGGAGCTGGAAAAGACTGAGGGGAAAGAGCTGGGCTGAAGAGAGAGCCTCAGTGTGGTAAAGCACAGAGGTGGGCTTGAGTGTGAGGGGCTGTGTGCAGTGGTCTGCTGGACCAACAGGGCAGACTACTGTGCATGTCGACGTTTAGATGAGAGAGGATGTGAAGCCTTTGCTGGGGCTCGGAGTGACTTGTACCTCTGCCGGGATTCTAGGCCTATGTGTTTTCTAATGAGATCTAAAATGGAAGTAGTGTATTCCAAGGACAGGACTCAATGAAGAAGGTCCTTTGGACCAAAGAAATTGACAAGAGGTGGAGGATTTAGATTCAATGAACCTTCACTGAGAGCCTACCATGGACCCAACACTATGACAGGTACTTGCTCGTGTTTAATCCCATTTAGTCCTCACCACAGTCCTATAAAGTGATGAAACTCAGAGAGGTTAAGTGACTGACCCAAGGTCACAAAGCTGGTAAATGACGGCACTAAGATTCAAACCCAGGCCTCCTAATTCCAATGTGATATGTTACAAGGGTATCTTTAGACTTTGCCAATTTCTGGACATGATGTGGAGACTTCCATGAAGGAGTCACATATTTGGGAAGCCAAATATTCAAGCCTGACATTCAAGGGAATGTCAGGTATTTTTACGTAAGCAGATTGCCCCGCCACAGAGTCTGAGTTCCCTGCCAGCTCTGTCCTATCCCAGGACACATATTCTCTGTCATGCGTTTGGTTTTGTCAGTGCTCTATGGAACTGCATTTTCAAGGACTCCATCACTCCCCAAGCATACAAATGTCTCTCCTTCATTTTTCCTGATAAGCAGATTTAAAGAATGAACTAAGAGGACTTCCCTGGTGGCGCAGTGGCTAAAAATCCGCCTGCCAATGCAGGGGACACGGGTTCCATCCCTGGTCTGGGAAGATCCCACATGCCGCAGAGCAACTAAGCCTGTGCACCACATCTACTGAGCCTGCACTCTAGAGCCCGTGAGCCACAGCTACTGAAGCCCATGCAGCCTAGAGCCCATGCTCTGCAACAAGAGAAGCCACTGCAATGAGGGACCCTTGCACCGCAATGAAGAGTGGCTCCTGCTCTCCGCAACTAGAGAAAGTCTGTGCTCAGCAAAAAGAAGACCCAACGCAGCCAAAAAAAAAAAAAGAATGAACTAAGAATCTTGGCTGCCATTAATTTCACAGCCTAGAATTATTTGCATCCTTTTTTTTTTTTTTTTTTTTTTTTTTTTTTGATTTTAAAAAGCCCTTGTGATTCTTTTAACCCCCTTTGGTAGAGCAATTCCATTCTCTTCTCTCTTAACCTCCTCTCTCCTGAATGTCCCCTACCCTACCCCCACCATGGAAAGCTTTAAATAATGCGGCAAATTCTTGTTTCATTTCCTTTTCTCTGTTTCCAGATGGATTTTTCTCCCCAAAACATCCCTGGGAATCATTTCTGTCGGTTGCTTCAGCGGATGTCCCTTGGTCTTTACACTCATCTAACCTCTCCTCACCTCAAAATTGCAATTTGCTATTTTAATTATAGTTTCTCTTGCCACACTTGAGGGTTTTTTCCTATTGCAGTCCTCTACCTTGCTTAGATTTTAATCCTTTCTTCCAGTGCAGAGAATTCCTTAAGATTTCTGGATTACTCCAATTTGCTTCCTTGATGGTGAATAATTCTTCGTAGTCTGTGTGTGATTCTGATCGTTCAGATGCTGAATTAAGTTGCTGAGCAGTGAGGCCAGGGTGCCACATGGGAACTAGTGGCCCCATCCAAGTGCAGATTGATTCACCACCCTGGAGATGGCACGTCTCTGGGTCTGTCTGGTTGCTGCAGTCCTGGGACTGACTGTCTCCTAGACCCAAAGGGTGGCCCTAGGGCAGCTGACCGCATGCCTCTACCTCCCTGACCAGCTGGTGAGAGCTCCTGGGACTGTTTCTCCTGGTGAGAGCTTTGGGTTCCATGAATTGCTCCTTGCAGGCTGGGCTGGGCTGGCCTTGACACAAACTATCTGGGTCACCTGCAGCTGTTTCCCAGGTGCCTGCTGGGCCTGTGGGCTGAGGCTGCAGCTGGAAATATGTCTGGGCAGGAAGTGAATGGGGCAGTAACCCGTGTGACTAGGAAGTTGATGAGGCCTCCGTGCGAGGGGAGGACTGCAAAGCAGTTCTCCAGTGCATTCCCTGCATAGAAGATGAGCTACTCACCATGGAGAGGAACTACGTGAAAGCCGCCACCCATCCTGTTTGGGCTCACAAACCTGTCCCTGTTCTGTCCTTCAGGCAGGTATGTAGGTCAGTACTGGTGAAAGTCACTTACAGTACGAGTGTGTAAACTTCAGCTTTGAGCCTGGCTCAGTCAGAAACACGGGGTCCTCCAAGGTGACCTAAAAGTCCTGGAGAAAGGGTGGTACCCCAACAGCTGCATAACCTGGGTGGGTCACATTACCCCCTGAACCTCAGGGCTGATGTGATACAAGGTTCATGAAGGGCTAATAATGGGCCTTACTGATATTATTACACCGGCAAGGATGTGCAAGGGACTTCATTCTCCCAGTTGTTCATTGCTTATCTCCTTCTGTAAGGGATTTGAGATAAGAGACCCAGCGGGAAAATGGAGAAAGGAAAAATGCTGTTGAGATCCTTAAGTATAAGATAAGTCTGTGATTGTCTCCAGTGGGAGTAAAGGAAGCAAACAGGAGGGTGGCCCTGTAAAGTCAGCTGAGTAGGGAGAATACAGAGGTGGAGGCCCTAGAGGCCCTGGAGCAGGCTCATCAGGGGACATGGAAGGAGCAGACAGGTTGTGCGTTCCTTGTGAGCTTGCCTTCCTGTCCCAGAGGGTTCCTGCATTGGGAACGAGCAGGAAACACCTTCTACGACATCTGGAAAACCAAATAAGATGGCAGAAAATGAGGCAAATAAATGGTTCCAAAAGTTGGGGTCATACCATTTTGTGAATAATTCTGACACCTACTAGGTACACTTTGTAAATTGTGTTTTTCTATACAAAAGATTTGTTTGTGGGTTTGCCTCTTACACTTCCTTTAATAGCTCAAGGGCAGTACAGTGTCAAGGAGTGTGGCTTGGAGAGGTATATTTTGCTCTTCTTCTCTTTATCTGTCAGTCCCCCAAAAAACACTAAATAAAAATAACATGTTTTGACATGGGCCGTTGATGTAAATCAACTTCTGCAAAGTGTTAATTCAAGCCCCTTTAGAAAACTTGCTATGTTAATTGATCTGTAAAGAAACAGCTGAATGCCCACCACACCTTGGAGACAAGTCCTCAGTTCTTGCTTCCAAGCAGGTTGCAGTTTCCGAGTCTCTCCAGGCAGAAAGCCTAGAGTCCCCATTCCAAGGGTGCTCGATGAGGTACCTGCATGAGGGCCGGCTGAAAGCAGAAGCCTAGAGCGGTCTGGAGCCATGAGGGATGAGCTTGTGGCCCAGTAGAGATTTCAGGTGGGCTGGATGCAGGGGGTGCTCCTCCTCTGGGGAGGAGGGCAGGGCAAAGATGGAGGTGGGAGAGAGTCTGGCTTCTCTGAGAGATGTAAGGGTTGGTCTGTCAAAAAGGTGGGTGTCTGGAAAGGAGAAGAAGGAGATGAAGTTGGAAAGATGGTGGTGCCAGGCCCAAGAAGGCCTTGGGTGCTGGGTGAAGGAGGCAGGTCTGTGTCCTTGAGCAGGACTCTCCACTGAAGGCTTCTAAGCCCAGAAAAGCTGGGGTGAAAATCGGATTTTAGGAACATTGGTCAGATGTAGGATAGCCTGGAGGGTGGGGCTGGCCAGAGAGGTCGGTAGGGAGGCCTTGGCTCTGAGTCCAGCACGAGAAGCAAGGGCCTGGACTAGCGTGTATGTCATAGGAATGAAAGGGTACGTAATAAGTGAAATGGAAAGGACACGACAGTAGGAGGGGGACAGCCCAAGAGTGGGAGGACTTGAAAGTTAGGAGGAGAAAAACGCCCCAGAAGCAGGTGACATGGGTACTTTATATTCCCAAATTCCCCAGAGAGGGCTAGTTAATTAGGCTAGTTACTGCTGTCCAGCCCTTGCTAATGTGTGTCCTAGAGCAGCAGAGATTTTCCACGAGGAAACACAGATTGAGGCAGGTAGAGGTTAATGTGGTCTGCAGATAAACCGCAGATGAATCCTCAACAGTACTTAATGCAGGGTAATATGTGATAAATTATTCATATCATACAGTGCAATAAGCAAGTTGAATCTGTGGCACTAGGCCTCTTGAGCTGTATTTTACATTAGATCCTCCTCTTATTCCTCATTTAATCATTTTCAGAACACCTGACTGAAATAAGTATTTCAGGTCCCATTTTTTATCGCTGCAAAAATAAATTTGATCATTCATTCATCTCATGACATTCTGACATTTACCATACTCTTACATTAAAATAAAGATGATTAGAAAGAAAAGAGCTCAGTAATTAGGCACAGGAGGAAGCTGGAACGTACTTTTCCTGAGGTTACCCCTTCTGGCCCTCACGGAAGAAGGAGGTCTGTTCTAGAGAGGCTTCAGAAAGCTCATTTGCATAAGAGATACTCCCAATTTATGGTTCATCTGAGGGAATGAAATCTGTTTCTTTTGAGCTGACAGGGATTCTGTCTCCTGTGGAGTGGGATGTCTGGGTAGAGGTTCTCATAGCCCTCTGGGGTGTCTGTAAAATGTATTATCATGAATGGGGCTTTTGTAGCCAGGAGCTTCCCACACATGGGCAGGGATTCAATGGCTCTAGTCCATGGCAGCTAATTGTCCTGAACAATGGGGGATTTGCTTTACCGTCCTCAGGCAGTCTCCCCAAAAGGGCACAGAGCTCTGTGAGTAGAAGGTTCTTGAGCAGGGACCATTTCTCTCGTAGATTCTGCTGTCTGTGGAACTTAAAGCCGGCGGGGTAGCGCTAGAAACCACAGGAAGAGGAGGGCAAACTAAGGCATTGCTGAGAGACACAGGGGAGAGAGAGCACAGAAAGAAGAGGGGGAGAGCTAGCCAGGAGGTGGTGGACGAAAGAATCAAGCCCGAGGAAAGAAACAAGCCCTGGGGAAAGGCAGGCTAAGGTGGAAGGTGAGGTGGGCAGGGAACAGCCAGGGTTGAGGATGAAGTTTTGGAGAAAGAATTAGGGCTCTCAGAAAGAAACAGGAGCCACAAAGGAGGGACATGGGAAGAGGTCAACCAGAGAAAGAGCTCCAGGAAGAAGATGGGAAGCAGCCTCCTTCCCGAGCCGTTCTAATGAACCCAGCTAAGGGTAATTTAACTGAGTTGTCACCTGTTCTAATCCCAAATCTGCTTCTCTCTGTATAAAGCAGGACATGCACACACACACACATGTATGGATAGTTTCTGATTTCTTTATTGCATTACTGTCTGTAAAGTACTTGGCAAACTCAAACTGCTCACTTCCTTCCCCACCCAGTGTTGTTCGGGGTATGCCCCTCTCCTTCACTTCAACAGCCAGGCCGAAGAGGGTGTTTTGGATGCTTAATTAGAAATACGAGACAGATGGGGACTCATAGGGTCCGCAAATGCTAACAAAGTGGTGGGTTCTTTGTGTCTCAAAAGTGGGCTTTTGGTGCCCTGGGCAGCCCATTCAGCACACCCAGTGAGACGTGACAGTGGCCCTGACCAGGATGGCTTCTGAGGGAGGGACTGACATAGATGGGAGTGGCTGAGCCACAGTGCTGGGAGCTTCTCTTGCAAAGGGAAGAACTGTCAGCAAATGTTTAGGAGTGAGTTTCTTACAGATATTCAGCAGTGACTGTGGAAATTCCAGATGTGGTTGAGGAAGGCAGTGGTTCATATAAGAACTCAGAGAGAGAGATGCAGCCCACATTTCCCAACGGCTGTGAAAACCTGAAAACACTCTGATCTTCACCACTGAGGTAGGAGGCACCTGACTGGTGTTCAGTGGCGGCGTGTGCCACGGGAGTGAGAATGACTGAAGGAAGTCTTTGGGGAGGCTGGCAGGCAAGCCCGGAGATAAGGGAACATCAAGCTGCAGGGGCATGTAGCTGTCTGTGTGCTGCCTGCTAGGACCCCCTTGCAGCCCCGCCTCCGCTTTCTAAGCAGGTTCATCATAGCTCCCCTATTAGTGCTAGAGAGCGGTAGACGGTGAGCTGGGATGTCAGCACCAGGCTCTGGAATGTTGCCTGTCCACCATGAGCATGCAAGGGTGGCCCCCGTCCAGGCTCCCCTGGGCAAGACAGCAGTAGTGTGGAAGCCGGAGAAGGGGCATTGGCCATGAAGGCAGAGGGGCTGCCGGGCCACCTTGGAACACAAACTGCTCCAGAGCCACGAACCGGGAGAAAAGCGTTTGCAGCATTCCCTCTTGGCGTAGCCCTTCTGAACATCTTCCTGAAGGTTGGTCTTTATTTCATTTGGTCAATTAAATGGAATCAATATTTACTGAGCCCTCATTTAAAGACTGGCCCTCAAAGAGCCCCCAGTCCCGTGAGTCCAGTCTGAGGGACAGACAAGTAAACCAGTCATCTCATACTGAGGTAAGTGCATGACAGACATTTGAACAAGGTGCAGAAATGGCATCGAAGAGAGAAGAGGTGATTTATTTGAGGATTGATTAGATAATTAAAAACCAGCAAACATTTATTGTTTACCATGTTCCAGACACATTGCTAGAGCCTTCCATCAATTAACTCCTTTAATGACTAGAAAAACTCAATGAAGTGGGCTCTGTCATTATTCTCATTTTACAGGAGAGAAAACAGAGGCACAGAGGGTTTTTAAAAGTGACCTAAATTTACATAACTAGTAAGCAAGAAATCAGGATTTGATGCTACTTCATACAAATGACTTTCTAAGATGGTAGATGAAAGAGGCGCTTGCATGGGAGAGATGGTGGAGGAAAGCATTACGGGCAGAGGGAAGCACATCTACAGAGCATGGAGGCGTGAGATCACACGGCATGTCCTGGGAATGACATGTAGATCATGTTTACAGGAGGAAAAAGTATACGAGCAGGAAGGAGTGGACTTTGAGGTTGGAGGGGCAGGTGGGGCTGGACCATGCGGGGTCTGAAGGCTTAGATAGCACCCTCTTGTCACGAGGGACCCTTGAAGGGTTCTCAGAGGGAGTCACAGAGTCAGATATACTTTTAAGAAAGACCACTCTGGCTGCAGGGTGAACTGGAGTGATGGCAGTGGAGAAAGTGTTGGGAGGCTGCTGTGATAGAGAACAAGTGAGACAATGAGGAACTGAACTAAAGCAGTGAAAGGGGGTATTTTTTTTTTTTAATGAGGACCATTTTTTTTGGTCTTTATTGAATTTGTTACAATATTGCTTCTGTTTTATGTGTTTCGGTTTTTTGGCTGGGGGGCATGTGGGATCTTAGCTCCCCAACCAGGGACTGAACCCGCACCCCTCGCATTGGAAGGAGAAGTCTTAACCATTGGACCACCAGGGAAGTCCTGAAAGGGGGTATCTTTTTGAAAAAATTTTTAGAAGATTGATTGCATGTGGGGGTAAAAGAGTAAGAGGTAGTGAGGGGGAGTCCTAGGTTTCTGGCATGGGAACTGCTATGGCCACCAGTTGAAGTGGGAAGAGCAGGTTTATGGGAGGGTGAAGGTAGAGAGCCAATGAGTTCAATTTTGGACTTGCTGCTTTGGGGGTGCCTGAGGGACTTCCAGGTACGTAGAAAGCAGTGGGCAGTTGGATACACGGATCTGGATGGCTGTTGGCCACCGTTCCATCTTCTCTGCCCTGTCCTTCAGACAGTTCTTCCTTGGGAGCAAATGACAGGAAACATGAGACAATGGAATCTGGAGTTGGCAAGGCTGAGTGTGATGAATGCAGAAGAAATGAAGTCAGCATTGGATGGCAACAAACCCAGACTCTGTTAGACACAGCAGAAAGTGATCAAAGAGGATGGGATAAAAGGTGGTAATGGATGCTCAGAACATTCACTCCTCTAGACAGGGGGAATCCTGAAGTGATTTGAAGACAGAGTTCGATAAAGGCACGGCTGTCTTTTATTTTTAGTGTCAACTTTTAATTCAGTCCAATGAAATTTGTTGAATAGTCATCATAGTCATTGAGTCAACATTTATTAAACACCTACTGTGTGCCTTGCACCTTTATACGAGCTGGGGATATAGCAGTGAAGGAAACAGACAAAAATCTCTGCCTCGTGGAGCTTCCCTTCTGATGAGGGAGGGTAGGTAGACAAATGATAAACAAAAAAGAAATGAAATACATAATATTTGGGTATCAACTTACTTATAGAGCATCTTCACGCAAATTAGGAGAAGGTCACTCCCCTGGGCGGAGGCTACCCGGTGGCTGGGCACACAGCTTGGTGAGCAGAGCCTGGGTCTGTGCTTGGTCCTTTGGCCAGGCATCCAACCCACACAACTTTCATGGCAGCCCTAGAAAGAATGCCAGTTGAACGACGGAGAAAAATAAAACAGGATAAGGGAGGAAGGTGGTGAAGGGGAAGGGGTGTTGCAATTAAAAACATAAGAAAACCTCAGTGAAAAAAATGACATTTGAACAAAGACTCGAAGGGGATGAGTAAGCAAGCTGCGTGGCTCTCTGGGGGAAGCATAGGTAGAGGGAACAGACAGTGCAAAAACTTGAGACAGGAGCCTGCCTGGCATATCTCAGGAACAGCCAAGGGGCCAGTATGGCTGGAACGTGGAGGTGGCTGGAGCAGGGAGTGCAGGGTAGAAAAGAGTAGGAGATGGATCAGAAAGGCAGCTGGGGGCCAGACACTGGAAGGACTTTGGCTTTCCCTCTGAGTGACAGGGGAAGCCTCTGAAGGATTTCGAGCAGGGGAGGGGCATGACTTGACTTACTTTTTAATGAGCTCCATCTGGGCTAAAAATACAGTACAGGAGGGAAGAGTGGAATCAGAGGAGCATTGCGGAAGCTACCGCTATGACCACGATGGGAGGCGATGGCAGCTCAGACGGGGAGAGGTGGCAGGGGAGGTGAGAAGTGGTCAGATTCCAGATATACTCTGTAAAGCCAACAGAATTTGCTGATGGATAAGATATGGGGTGGGAGCAAAGAATGACTCTAAGGTTTCTGACCTGAGCAATGGAAAAAGAGATTGCCATTTATTGAGAAAGAGAAAGCTGCGGGAGGCAACATGATTGGGCATAACGCCAACATTTTAATTTGAGTACGCATGCAAATGTGCAAAACCACCCTTCCTGTAATAGGCCCTGACCCTTGCAATGACCCCAAATTACCAAGGACAAAACCCAGAGC
Source organism: Neophocaena asiaeorientalis asiaeorientalis (assembly GCF_003031525.2). NCBI lineage: Eukaryota > Metazoa > Chordata > Mammalia > Artiodactyla > Phocoenidae > Neophocaena > Neophocaena asiaeorientalis. Next base: position 3,789,400 of record NW_020172364.1, read on the forward strand.
CAGAATAACTTGTTTGACTCTTGTCCTGCTAATAAGTGACAGAACTAGGATTCAAACAGATGTGTGTGACTCCAACACCCATGCTCTTTGCCCCATACCACATTATCTCACAGAATTCCTTCACCACTGTCGGCCAGACAGAGACTACACCATGAGCTGCATGAGAGCCAAGGCTGTATCTCTTTCACCTCCGTATCCCTAGCGTCAGGATTTGGTTGGAGGACCTAGTAAACAATGTTCCTCCTTGCAACTCGAGTCATGCAGATAGAAAAACCAGCCTTATCTTTGACAAGCTTGGGATGGAAGATGAGGCTTGACTGGGTGGCCACAGTGGGCTTCTTGATGTTGCCCCCCACCCTCCAGAGCTTGGATGCTGCCGCGGGCCACTTCTGGCAACCTTCTCTTGGAGGAGGTGTCCTGTCCTGGTGGTACAGTGGTTAAGAATCCGCCTGCCAATGCAGGGGACACGGATTCGAGCCCTGGTCTGGGAAGATCCCACATGCTGCAGAGCAACTAAGCCCGTGTGCCACAACGAATGAGCCTGCGCTCTAGAGTCCTCGAGCCACAACTACTGAGCCTGCATGCCACAACTACTGAAGCCCGTGCGCCTAGAGCCCGTGCTCCGCAACAAGAGAAACCACTGCAATGAGAAGCCCGCTCACTGCAACAAAGAGTAGCCCCCGCTCTCTGCAGCTAGAGAAGCCTGCGCACAGCGACGAAGACTCAATGCAGCCAAAAATAAATAAATGAATAAATATATAAGTTTATTAAAAAAGAGAGAGAGAGAGAGAGAAAAAGAGAGAGGAAGGGGTGGGCTTGGCATACTCAGGTCTTTCTCCCAAAATTGCTGTCAGATAAAGTACTTCTTCCACAGGAGTACGGAAATGAGGGTGCCCTGTCCCCCACCCCAAACCTAGCGCACAATACAGTAGGTACTCAGCAAGTCTTCGGGGATTTTTTTTTTTTAATGGCTAAAATACAAGCAAGCACTTACTATTTTGCAGAGACTAGAGAAGGCACTTTGCATACACCTCCTCACTATAATCCTATGAGGTAGGCACTACTTTTATTTCCATTTTACCCAATGAGAAAATACAGACTTTGAAAGGTTAAGTACTTGACCTAGAGTGGAGCCAGGATTTAAAGCAGGCAGTTTGTCCCAAAGTGAGACCAAGGAATGAGGACACATACACCCCTCCCGTGCCGCGGAAGCCCCCATGTGTTGAGGGCATAAGACACACTGTTAGACATTAGCACCAAGTGTGCTGGGAACCAGATGAGTGAGCCGTTAATTTTGCCTGGAGTTGGGGTGGGGGGCAGAGGGAGACATGAACAGTCACAGAAAGAAGGTGACAGTTGACATGGGTCTTGAAAGACAAGAAGGAATTTGTCCAAGGCACAAGATTAAGAGAGTGAGGAAATGGTGGAGGGACCAGCTTGGGCAAAGGTCCTGAGACTTGAACAATATATGGCATGTTTGGGGAATAATGTGTGGACCAGATTTCTCAAAATAGAGATCACAAAATGGCAGTCCACCCTCCAAATTCAACCTGAAGACACGAGTAAAGTATGTACTCGTAAACTGTATAATATAAACGTATTTTTAATGGGCCCAACTTTTAAAAATTGAGTGATTTCACATAAAATTCTGGACTTCTGGCTTTTCTTGAAAAGCCACACGGTCAGCTGAAGTCACCCTAGGCTTGTGCCCCTGTGTGGCCGACTTTGCCGAGAAGTTGCTTCCTCCTCCGGGTGGACACGTGTTTCCTAGCACTCCCTCTTGCTCCCAGCACCTGCCTGCGACTCCCATTTATTTAACAAACCTGCCTGGCTCCTACGGGCTTTTGAGTATGCAGCCTTTGGGCTAGATGCTCAGGCTGAGTTTTGAAGGGCCATGGCAGGACTTTAAATTTTATCCTGAAAGCAGTCAGGAGTCTATGAAGGTTATTAAACAGAGGAGCACATGATCATATGAGCACAAAAGACAGGACGATGGGAGAGAGATGAAGGCAATGTTGAAATTGTTAGGCACAAAATTACCCATGGACCGTCCTGGAGAGTTCTTCCTCCAGCTGAAGCAGTAGTTGTTCCAGGAGGGTCACTGCCATGTGCACCGGACTTGGAGTCAGAGGACCTGAATTTTAAATTTTTTTTAAAAATTTATTTCTTTTATTATTTTTGGCTGCATTGGGCCTTGGTTGCTGCATACGGGTGGCATGTGGGATCTTCCTGGACCAGGACTCGAACCCGTGTCCCCTGCATTGGCAGGCAGATTCTTAACCACTGCACCACCAGGGAAGCCCAGAGGGCCTGAAATTTAAAAGAAGGTTCTCCTTTCAGACAAGACCTCCAGCAAGTCCTGTCTGAAGAAGGAAACAAGCACAAACCTGGGTCAAAGTTCCGACTTTGCCATTTGCTCTCTGCGTATTTCTGACAAGTCAGTTAACTTCTCTGAGCCTCAGTTTCCTCAGCTAACAACCAGGAATAACATTACCTAATTTGCAGAGTAGTTGTGAACATTGAATGAAGAAAGGTGTTTGAGCATGTTTGTAGACTGTAGAGATCCTAGGGGGTGTAGAGGATTACTGGGATTGATTTTATAGGAAGACCTCACCTGTGGGGCTTGGTTCTGGGAATGTCAGACATCTAGAGGTGGCACAAACCCCAAAGTATCTGAGGTTTCTGCCATCCTGGGGCTTTTACCAATGTCAGGCCACATCAAGCTGCATAAGCAAGAACATATGCATAAGGACTTATATCACCTGCCTCTCCCCAATCCCCAACACACACACACACACACACACACACACACACACACACACACACACACACACACACACACGAAGTCTGGTGCAAGGGCAAAAACCCAGCACGTGGTCTGAGCTGGATCTGGTTTCCTGCCTCTTGCCTACAGCATCCCCATACTTAGGGAGGGAGGCTGCGCAATCAGCCTGGTTTCAGCCTGTCCTTTCTTCTCTCCCTTCTCTGCCCTGCCGCTCTCTCACTTTCCCTCCCCCTCACTCCGTCTCCAGCCCTGCAATTCATCACAGCTCTGTGTCCATGCCCTCTGTGACCGTGTCTCTCGGCAGCACTACTTTTGCATTTTGATGTTTAAACAATATTTTACCCAATATATGACAGCACTTGGAGCATTTGCAAAGGCCTTTCACATCTGTTATTTCATTTGATCCTTACCAGGTCATTGTCAGGTAGGCAGGGAAGGTATTATTAGCAGGGGTGATAGTCAAAATATTTAACAACCAATATCCTAGGGGCCCACCGATTGGAATGGTGCAGGCCATACAGCTGAGAGAGGGCTAGAGGCGTCCTCCCTTAGTTAGTGGAGGAGGGTTTGGGGAAGGGAGTGGTCCCATAGTGGGGACCAGGAAGGAGGGGGTGGGGGGGCAGATTTGAAGGACTCAGGCAAATGGCTTTTTACCAAGCAGTCTGGAAACTTTTCTGTTTCTCAAGCATGTATAACTGTACCAGTACACACAACTGACTGATTGTCAGGCCAATTGCGCTGTTGTGGGAATTGAGGTCCAGGGACGTAAGTAATTCGCACAGGGTTGGAGGTGAAAAGAAGTCCAGAAGTTAGGTCCCCTGACTTCTCAGGCAGAGATTTCTCTGCCATCTCAGAGTGCAGGCTAAAGGCAGGGCTTTTGTCTGCATCTCACCCTCCATGGTGACAGCACAGCAGCCTGGAACACTGGTGACTGCTGCTCCTGAAATACAGTCCCCGACCTCACACTTCCCTTCACACTTCTATCACCAAGTCTTTTTATCTTCTCATTGTCTCCTCTGTCTCCCCCTCACATGTGTCATGATTCTGCCCCTGAATTCCCTCACTTGACTGTCCCACTAACGCTCTCCACTGAGTCCCATCTCTTCTCCTATTATTTGTCTGGGAACAATTTCCAGAAATTCCCTGAGACCCTCATCCCTCTCCTGAGCTGCCACTGGGCCTCTCCCTCAGGTGTGCTCCTAGGTACCCCACCTCCACACACTCCAAAGTGACCTCACCACCTTCTCCTCCCAGCCTGCTATCGCAGTGCCTGTAAATGGCAGCACCATTCTTCCAGGTCCCTAGACCAGACAGGAGTCATCCACAGACCACCCACAAGTGCCCCATGACAGACGGCCAGCCTTCTGCCAGCACCTGATGCTCTCGGAAACCCCAAAGAAGATCAGTTCTGAAGTCCAGCCTGAGGCCAGGTCTGGTCTTCCATAGCCGTTGTCCCACCTGAGACGATGACCTTATCTTCCTTTGCACTGCCTGTTCACTTTTTTTGGTAAATATAATTTTCATTTTCATTAAACTAATACATAATACAGTGTTTAAAAAGCCAAATAGTCCTACTAGGTATAAAACAAATTGCTCTCTGCCTCATGTCTCCCTACCTCTGATTTCTACTTCTCAGAGTTAATTGCTTTCAGCATTTCTTGCTATTTCTTCAAGTGTTTACCTCGATTTTCTAATGGAAATAAATGCTTATGTTGTAATTTTAGAGTTTTCTATTTTAGACATTATCTATTGACTTCTATCTCAGGTGCTGTTGGTGTCCCACCTGTGCCCCTTAGACCTTCCCATTAAGCATCCTTCCTCCCTTCTAACTGCCAGGGTTGCATCTATGTACCTGAAGACTTTGGGGCTCTGCCCTCACATGTACAGGCTGACGTTCCAGGAAATGACTATGCCATCCCCCCTTCCTTCAGTGGTCCTCAACCAGTGACCTTCAGGAATTGGTGTATGAATACCTCAGCTCCCTGCCCCTCAGGCAGAATAATTCTGAGACTGTGTTTTGCCCCATTTCCCAGAGTTTTCGTGAGAGTAAGTTCTAATCACTCATTCTTCATTGTTTGTTTTCCCTTCCCTATGTCACTTTCCCACTTCTCTATGAGTGTCCCCAGCACTTCCAAATAAACGACTTGCTGGCAGATCCTTGTCTCAGGGTCTGCCTCAGGGGAAATCCAAACTAAGACAACTTCTGTAGGAAGATAAGGATACATCTTTCTTACAGGTCCTTTCCCTGAACACACACACACACACACCCACACGCACACGCGCACACACACACACACACACACACACCAAAACCCCACATTCCCTCAATATTGTTGAAGCATGGGGTTTTTAGTTAAATCAGCATTTACATGATTATGACTATGTAAATATTGCTCACAGTTGACTGACATAATAAACTATATATGATTACATTTCTTTTTTATTTATTTTTATTTTTTGGTGTGATTCTGGTACATTTCTTTTTTAAAATAACATTTCCCCCCTAAAGTTAATAATTACTTCTTTTTCCCCCTGTGCTTAGTTTTCTATGTACTTATTGCTAATTCATCCCTAAACTCTCTTATAGGCTAGAACTCTCTCTATAATACTCAAATAAATCAGGTTATCCATACATATGTTCCATTAATTTCTTCAAAACTTCACACCTGAGGCATGGGGTTTTCCTGCTCTAGTCTGGATTGGTTGCTCTCCTGGGTTGCTGCACAACTGTCATCCTGGGGCCTCCTTCATCATCTTTCTGGAAAATTCTTTAGTCTTTCTCCCATATTAGATTCTCCTCTTTCCTTGGGTCCCATGTCTTCCTTCTTGGTTTATTCCTCATAATATCCTTTAGTAGCTTTATGAGAATGGGTACGACAGAGATGCATTTTTTGAAACTTGGCATGTCTGCAAGTAACTTCGTTCATGTTTTATTAACAGTTAGACTGGCTAGAGAATTGTAGATATAAAATAATTTTCTTTCAGAATTTGGAAAAGAAATTGCTTGATGATCTTCTAGCTTCCTTTCAGCAGTGCTTTTATTTGTTCTTGTTTTGCTTCCTAATTTATTTGAATGATATGATTAACATTTATACATGGATTTTATAATTAGCTGTTTTGTAATATGCTTATACATTTTTGTGTTTGAAATGCTTTACATATTAATTCCACAGTTTTTTATTTTATGAAAAATTTCACATTATTGAGATATATTATTGGATTTATAAAATTCACCCATTTCAAATGTACAGTTTAATGATTTTTCACTAAATATACCAAGTTGAAAAATCATCACCACAAACCAGTTTTAGAAAATTTTCATCAGCCCAGTAAAATCCCTCCTGCCCATTCAGCATTGTTTTTGAGAAGTCTGATACATTCTGAACCCCAATCCTTTATATGGGGCCCAATTTTTCTCTCTAGAAGCTTTAAGGATCTGCTTTTTATTTCTGATGTCTGAAATATTACAATGACGTGTACTAATATAATTTTTTATACCGTTCTGGAAAATTTTTAAATGATTTCTTTAGCAATCAGTTCCAAACTTTTCTCAGTGTCCTCTTTCTGGAACTCCTGTTCTAGTATTGAGCCTTTTAGAATAATTCTCTAGTGCTCTTGTCTTTTTTCTCTTATTATTTTTAAAAAAATCTTTTATTGTTTTACTTTTGAGAGATTTTCTAAAATATTTTCTTCCAAACATATACAATAAAAAAAATTAACTATCTTTATTTCCAAAAGCCCTTTCTTATCTCTGAAGGTTCTTTTTTCTATAGACCCAAACTTGTTTCATGGGTGCAATTGTTTCCTTTCCCTCTGAGGATATAAATAATGCTGTTAAAATTTTTTTCTTTTCCTTGAATTGACTGTTTCTCCTGAGCTCATTGAAATCTCTTTGTGTGTGCACTGGGCTGGTTGAGTGGTGGACCACATCTCGGTTTACACAGCAGACACTCCCCCAACCTCTTTCCTCTAGAGTGTAAGCCAGGCTTCCAGCATTGTGGGAGCCTAACAAGGAAAGAGGTGGAGGAGACTTTTACTTAAGGTAAAAGTTAAGAATGGAGACTTTTACTTAATCCCCCTGTTTTCAGTATGGTGCCTTACCTCTTCCATTTGCTTTGCCTGGTGTCTTCCCCAAGTCCACAGTCTCTCTCCTTTGGCCTCTCCAGAGAGTGAACCTCCTGTATTTTGCTGGGTGGGGTGGAAAAGTCATCTGGCTACAAGGACTGGAGAGAAGAATCAGACTTTCTGCTCTTCCTTGTGTTTTCAGCCCAACTCCATCCTTTTAGCTTCAGAGTTACCTGGTGCCTCTATTTTCTAAACTTTTCTAGGTTTGGTGGGTTTTTTTTTTTTGTTGTTGTTGTTTGTTTTGGTTTTCATATCAAACTGGCTTCCTTCTTAAAGGCTTCTTCACCCCGTGCCTGCCTTTCAGGCAGCTTTATTGTCTTTACTTAGTTAATACTCATCTAACTACTTTCCATCTTCCAAATGTTTTGGGATATCTTCCATCAGCTATTGTCTCTTCTCTTGTTCCTGGAGTCCTCGTGGGTTTGTATGTTATTACTTTACTGTCATTTTAGGAACAGGGTCAAATGCATATGTTTAACGTGCCAAGTCTAACCAGAAATTCCCTTCCTGTTCTGCTGCCATACTCTCAAGCCTGACTCACATTTCTAATGTGGACTGCCTACTATTCCCCAAACAAACAGGCTCTTTCTGGCCCCTTTACCTTTGCTAATAAAGTTTATGGAATATTCTTCTCACCTTCTTTGTGTCCTTGAAGACTAATCTTAAATATCATATACGTGAAACCTTCTCCAATTGTCACTGCTAGAAAAATACCTTGCCCTCCTCTAATTCCCACGACATGTTTCAGCTCTCCTAAGAGACCTTCTACCAAATGGTATGTACATCCATCACCTCCCCTATATAAGTTCCTTGACGGAAAGAACAATATCTTAACATCTTAAATCCCTTTCAATCTGCTCAATATATATTTGTGGAATAATAAGAATTGTAATAATCAAATGTCTGCTCTACTGTGTACATTGAAAAAATGTGCATTTTAACCACAGTGGCTTTAATGCTCGCAGTAATTCTGCAAGGTAGAGTTTTAGCTTCAATTTTTAGGTGAGGGAACTGATGCTCAAAGATGTTAAACAACTTGCCTAAGGTCTAGCCAGAGGCAGGATCAGAAGTCAAATCCTATCCTCTCTGCCTCTAAAATCTAAAGCCCAGTTGCTGTGCTTCACTTATTTTTTAGAAAAGTTTTGTTAGTTACCTTTGTTTTATTAACTTGGATACTTAACACTTTTCATCCAACTGTGTGCTATTCTCTCCACTCTGAAAGTGTAGGTGCATCATGGTTATGCCATTCATTCCAAACCCTTGTCCCTCAAGCTGGAATCTTCAGCTTGGCCCCTGTGGATCTATATCTGTTATTTATTGGACATTTACTCTCTGCCAAACAATTAGTAATACATATGGTTAAGGGCATGGGCTCTGAAAACAGGTTTAAATCCAGACTCCTCCACCTACAGCTTTGAGTGTGGGCAAGTTACAACCTATCTATGCTTCAGTTTCTTCCTCTGTAAAATGAACATAATAAAAGTTACCTAAGGTTATGGTGAGAATTAGATGAATTAAATACACATAAACTGCTTAAATGAGTGTACACTAATTAATGTTACCTCTTATTTTCACGTGCTTTATCTCACTTAACTTCACACCGACCCTAGCAGGTAGAAATTATCTTAACTTTGCAGTAAGGCGCCTGCTATACAGATATAAATTGAGGTCTGTTTGATGCTAAAATCATGTTTTTAACCACTGTGCTACAGAGCCAGAGAGACAGATGCTATTTGTGGACATTTTTCAGGCTTTTAAAATTTGGTCAATCCATGAACAAGAAGACAGTGAACAACTTTGGTCTCCAGTGCAAGTGTGGAGAGAAAGTGAGAGCATCATTCTGTGTAGAAAGAAGAGCCATCCTTAGCCCTGATCGCACTAAAGTCAGGAAAGCAGGGCTTCAGCACTCACTGCTGTGTGACATCCTCCCCACACCCTCCGCTGGTCTTATTTCTCTCATCTGTAGATGAGGGGTTGCACTGGCCATCTCCAAGAGCCTTTTGGCTCTCTTGCAGCTTCCCAGCAAAGCCAGGGTATTATCTGCTGAAGGCCAGCACCATCTGGCGGCCGTGGGCCATAACCCAAGCCCATTCTTCCCACTGCCACCCGGTGGCCACTAATGCCACGATAAGTTTGCATGGCATTTCGAATTAAAACACAAAAAACAAAAAACTCTGATACACGCATACACGTTATCTTTATAACAACCTGATAAGATAGGTAGGGCAGGTGTTTGCACTCCCTTTTACCAACAAGAAACTGGTGTGCAAAGAGGTTAGGTGAAAGGCATGGAGTCATGGCAAGCTGGTTGCGTGTCAGAGCCTGGTTTAAAAGTTTCTGAGATATTAAGCTACCTCTGAAACAGTTCTAGTAGGTATTATTGAGAACGAACCAAGTGCAAGATGCTTCACATTTCATTTAGTCTGATACTGAGTATCAATGATACTCCGTGAAGTTAAATAATTCACTCAGCATAGGGTATAGCAAAGGTAGGATTTGAACTCAGATTCTACAACTCTACCCAAAGATATTTCTCCTCCTTGCCCTCAATGCCTGGGGCTGGCACACAGAACAACCAAGTCTTCTACTCTCCAGAATCCTGTAATTCCTCTTCAGAACTGAGTCCCTAAGTTTTAGCTGGGCTGACAGTCACCCAGAATAGAGACTATATTACCCAGCCTCCCTTGCAGCTAGATGTGGGCAGAACTGATGTAGTCAATTTTAAGAAAGAGTCTCTGAAGGGGCTGGGCATAACCTTCTTTGCTGGCAGTTTCTAAAGTGGCTGCCAGTGATCCCACTTCCTGGAAGTCACCCTCTTGTGTAATTCTCTCCCCTTTGGTGTGGGCTGGAGCTAGTGCTTCTAATAAATAGACTGTAGCAAAAAATGATGGAAAGTCACTTCCAAGATCAGCTTACAAAAGACCGTGACTTCTGTCTTGCTCACATTCTTGATGTCTCTTCTTGCCTGCTCGGATGAAACAAGTTGCCATGTTGTGGGTGGCCTTTTGGAGAAGCCCATGTGACAAGGAACTAAGGCCCTTGGTCCAATGGCCTGCAGGGAAGCAAATCCTGCCAATAACCATGTGAGTGAGCTTGGAAGCAGATCCTTCCCAGTTTGAGGCTTGAGATGTCACAGCTTGAGCCAACACCTTGGTGGCAGACTTGTGACAGACCCTGAGCCAAATGGCCTGGCTAAGCCATGCCTGGATTCCTGAAACTGTTAGATAATATATGTTGCTGTTTTAGGCCTCTAATTTTTGGAGTAGTTACACAAACAATAAATAGCTTACATACCTTCTTCCTTCCTTTTCTCTTCCTTGCTAGTTGGAAGGTGGATGTGATGGTTGGAGCAGACTACTTGGACCAGGAGATAGACTTGGGAATTGAGGCCCCCCCCGCCGCCCCCACCCCGCCATGGAGGAAAAATGAGAAAGAAGGAGTCTGGGGCCTGACACAGTGGAACATTACTATTGTTTTGAATTTTCTTTCATTTTCAGCAGAACCCAACGCTTCCCTTTCTGTGTTACAGAGGTATGTGTCATTTTGTGTAAGCAAGGCTATCCCCAGGCAAAATGGTGAAATAGGTGAAATTTGCATTTGATGCCCTCATTGTTTCTCTCACTGTTGTGGCCTCTCCTATTGGGGAGCACAGGCTCCCGCAGGCTCAGCGGCCATGGCTCCCAGGCCCAGCCGCTCCGCGGCATGTGGGATCTTCCCGGACCGGGGCACGAACCCGTGTCCCCTGAATCGGCAGGCGGACTCTCAACCATTGCGCCACCAGGGGAGCCCATCTGCTCTTTTCTTGCTCTTTCCCTTGTCTGATACCCAGTCCAAGTCTTCAGTGACTGCTTAGTGTCCCCTTTATACGCCAGATCCCAACCCCCGACCTACCTCTCCACCCTCTTTTTGCTATTAAGTTCCAGCAGGGCTCCCACGATGCCACTTTTCCCTTCAAAAGACTGATAAATGCGTGCTTATTTGCTTGCAGGAGTGGCAGGGGTGGGGCTGGAAGACAAAATACTCTAAGTAGATTTCAAATGATGGCATTTCTGGAATCGTGAAATTATCAGAAAGATATTCTTAAATAGTGAGATCTTTCTCTCAACCAAGTGCATGTGGGCTGGTCTGTACTCTAAGGCTGAAGGGAAAGAGAATGTGCGAAGGCACTAGGATGAATGGGTGAATGAAAAGTGAAAGGCAAATTTTGTCAAGAATTCAAAATGGTAGAGAATATAGATCTTATTTCCTTGATGACTCTGGGGAGCAATTTATGATTCCTGAGTCCCCTACCAGTCCCCCACCCTCATTCTTTTTTCATTGCCATTCTACTAATACTTGGATATAAAATTTGATTCTCACTAAAGCTCAGAAGAATTTGGCCTTTTCAGCTCTCATAATTTATTTCTATTATGGGTCTTAATAAATATTGCATTTTTAATTGTTTCTTCCTAGCTAGGGATCAGGGAGTATTTCTCATACCTGTGTTTCTGGCACCAAGCATGGTGCCTGGCACATAGTAGGCACTCAATACATGCTTGTGTATGCATAAGGGGGGGCTCTTTATTTCTTGGGAAGCATCCTCAGGTCAGTGTATGTGATACCCCACCACACACAAATATAAACTGTTATTGCAGAATTCATTCATTTATTTAATAAAAAATTATGGAGCTCTTACCATATGCCAAGTACTGTTCTAGATGTTAAGGATAAAAACATAAATGAAACAGATGAAAATCTCCACTCTCATGGTGCTTATGTACTAGTGGGGAAGGCAGAAACTTAAGAGATAAATAAGTAAAATATACAGCATTTTGGAGGATGGTAAGTACTATGGAAGACAATAAAGTCTGAAAGGGTGGTGAGTGAGTCCTGGGGGAAAGAGGGGTGGTCTGTGCTTCCCAGATATCCTGAGTATTCCCCTACACTTCCTGGCTTCCATTGTGGTAAAGCAGGGCCAGGTGGCTGCTGTTGGCCAATGGACTGAGAGCAGAAGTGGTACATATTTTCAGGCCAAGGCGGTTTAGAGCTAGTAAGCCTTTTCCATCTTCCTGCCTCAGAGAACTTAGAGGCCATGAGTTCAACAAAGAGTGTCACCAGATGGGAAGAACCTTGGTCCCTGCGTCCTGGATGGAGGAAAGTACTTCACCCCCATCTGCTTTGCATTTGTTGCCCTGACTAACACAGTGGCATTTGAACAAAGTCCCAAAGAAGCTGAGGGAGTGAGCCATGTAGTTACCTTGGGGAAAGAGCATTCCAGGCAGAGGGAACCTGAGAATGACATCTGGACCAGCTTGAGTAACTTACAGATAACCAATTTCACTTCTCTCCAGCTGTCTTGGGTGCTCTGACCCACTAAGAACCCTGTACATCAGGCTCCTTTTTTAAAAAGGAAAAGAGGCCAATTTATTTTGTGATTGTGAACAAAGAAAGAAATGGCACAACTATTCACCTCCTAGTCTCTTTCTCTCATTCTCAGGCCCCAGACATTTTTTCCTTCAGGGTAAATGTGGCTTACTCTGGATGCAATGTAATAGCAATGTCTGGACCATGCTCTCCATCCCTCCTGCCTTGGGGAAAGCTGGAAGAGTTGTGTTGGGTATCAGGACATCATCCTTCTGCAGCATTCCTTCAGTGGTGCTGCCCTTCTAGCTCCTGGCCATCGGCCCGCCCTCACTGATTCCCATGCCCCAAGGCTCCTACATTGCATGCGGGGCCTTTTTCTCATGGGTTTAATTTCTCTTAAGACCACTTCACAGAGGTTCCATTTTAATTGCTAACTGCTCAACTGCTTTGTCTTACTTAAAAAGACAAGTTTAATAAAGCCCAAAATTCTTCTGTCTAGGTCTTAATGACCTGTGCAAAGTTAACTTTGACGAATGGTACATTTTAAGCCAAAACATACTCTCTGAACCCTAAACATAGTATAGCTTTTGGTGCTCTTTCCAAAGGCAAGCAAATCATAACAATATTCAGTGTAGAAAAATCCAATATATAAGCTGACACCACTTTTACCTTTTTCTTCTTTTTTTAAAATCCCAATGCCTATATTTACATAATGACAAATGAAATTTTAAGAAAACTCTAATACCAACGTTTCTCAAACTTAAATAATGTTCAGGTTCCTTGTAAGGGAAAAAGAGTCTCATGGATCTCTAGAGTTGGCTTAAATTATTTTTTATGATGTTGCATACACATATATGTATATGTGTATATATGTAAACACAAAACTAAGGAAAAGATTCATTTTTATAAATTTTATGCATCTATAAATCCAAAACAAATTTATAAAGTAAATACAAACAGAACTACTAAATGGGGAAATTAAAATTTACAATGTTGACTTAATATAAGGAATGGTGTTTTGCTGAAACCAAATTGCCCCTCACAACATAAATATTTTACTGACTGCAATAGCACAGACCTGTTTAACCACATAATTTGTGATGACTCAGTTCTCCCACTAACCTTTGTTTGTATGGTACACCACAATATAATTTGGCTATAACTTGGTGTGACCACATCATTTGTTTTTTAAGTCCCTTTGTGTTTTTTTTCTCATACGTCTGCAACAATTCACTTAGTGCTATTTGCCAATCACAAATCCAAACAGAGGCAGTGAAATTGCATTCACAGAATAACTATAAAGGGTTGATAAATTCATAAAGAGATTCCACCCCACTAGTAATCCAATACAAATTAAAATTAGAGCCACTTCCACTATCAAACTGGCAAAGCTTTTTAAAAGGATAAAATAAATGCTGGTGGGTATGTGTGATGGGCACCCTTGAACACTTTTGGTGAGAATGAAAACTGGCATGAATTTTCTGGAAAGCAATTTGGCAGTAGGTATTCACAGACTTAAGAGCTTTCAAAGCATTTGAATCAGTCATTTCACTTACAGGTTTTTATCCTAGGGGAATAATTTTGAAATGTGGGCAAAGATTTCTGTATAAAGATATTCATGGCCCTGTTCCTGTTAACAGTGAAAAATAGGAACCCCCCTAATGTCCAAAAATAATGACATCAACTATATTATCAACAATTATGTAGGCATTACAAATCTTTGTGAACAATTTGAATAACAGTATATAATTTTCAAGATCTAACATTGAGAAATAATGCCATTTGCAGCAACACGTATGGACCTAGAGACTATTATACTAAGCGAAGTAAGTCAGAAAGGGAAAGACAAATACCATATGATATCACTTATATGTATAATCTAAACTATGACACAAATGAACATATCTATGAAACAAAAACAAACTCACATAGAGACATAGAGAACAGACTTGTAGTTGCCGTGGGGAAGGGAAGGATTGGGAGTTTGGGATTAGCAGACTCAAACTACTATATACCGAATGGATAAACAACAAGGTCCTGCTGTATAGCACAGGGAACTATATTCAATATCCTGTGATAAACCATAATGGAAAAGAGTATGAAAAAGAATATATATATAACTGAATCACTTTGCTGTACACCAGAAATTAACACAACACTGTAAATCAACTGTATTTCTATAAAATTAAAAAAAACCAAAAAGATATAATATTGAGGAAAAAATAAAAAGCAGGGTACAGTACTATATTTTCTATATAGTTCTATTATATAAAAAATATAAATATGCAAAGTAAAAGACCCAATGAAAATAAGTCAAAACCATGAGTGCTTTTTTTCCTGAAATGTGGGTAATTTATGCTTTACTTTTTATATTTCCTGATTCTTTCAAGTTTTCAATAAGTATACAACAGTTTCATTTTTTAAATTAATGTAGATAGCCCTATAAAGGACAGCATGTCAGTTGGACCATGCTAAAACACTCCTGACTGTGAGTTGGAATTGCTTCCCTACAACATCTATCCACAGGTCCCAGGTCTACTTTCTAGAGTTACACAGAGTAAGTTTACAACTGCTGCAGAGATGTTTCAAGAAGGTCAGTTAGCAACCTTCCCCACCTCCCACCTCCATAACCCAGCTCTCCCCACTTCTGTCAATTTCCTCTCTGCCTAACACTTTCAGCTGTTGTCTGTCAGGGTCTCCGATTTCACCAGCCTGCTTACCTTGCTCCAGACAGGCTCCTGTTTAATAAGTTTCCTCTAAAAATGTGATATTCAGAACTAAAGACAGGTCTCCAGAGTTCTAAAGTACAGCTACAGTTATGCCACTCCTCTGCTTAAGAACTTCCAAAGGCTCTTACCAGAAGATCAGACCCACCAGCTTGGCATTAATGCTCCCCTGGATCTGGTTCGAGCCTTTTGTACCTCTAACACACTCTACACCAGTGCTTTCAAGCTATGGGTTGCTATGTATTAGTGTCATGAAATCAATTTTTTAACCAGCATCAAAAAAAAAAAATAGAAAATACCAAGTTGCATTGCACATACTAAAGACAATGTCACAGGGTGTACACACATGCACGCGCACACACACACACACACACACACACACACACACACACGCTAGGTTACTAGGTCATAGCTGAAATGTATTTCTTACTGTGAGTGATGATCAAAAAATTTGAAAGCCACTGCCCATGTCAGAGCCACATCAGGCCAGCAGCTTGTCTCCAATCTTGCTTTGTACTGCCTTTAATCCCACTGTTCCCTCAGCTAGGAATTCTCCCTGCTCTCTGCCTACTGAAATCCTTCAGCGTCCTAATAAGACAGCACATCCTCCCTGAAGTGTTCCCCATTTTCCCTCATGTGTGATCCTGAAATGATGATCTCATACCTTTCTTATGGCACTCAAAACAGCCTGCCTTGCACTGTAGCTTTGTCTGTACACTGAGCTCTTAGAGTACCTGGAGGGCAGGGCTGTGTCTTACCCACCTTTGGGTCCTTCAAAGACCCAGAAGTATAGTGAACCGGATTGATGCTCAACAAATGTCTCCCCAACTGAATATTTTCTCTATCTCCTTCCAGGAACATTTTCTGGTGTGCTTCCTCCTTCTATTTCCTTGACCATAGGCCCCAGTAGGCATAAGATCTGTGTCCTGGGGCCCACGTTATCTACAGTGGTGCCTCTAAAAACCAGTCTGTCCTGAAAGTGTTCATCTTTCTTGAGGAGGAATACGAGAAATAAACATATTTCTATCCATTTTAAAGATCTCTCCTTTATTTGAGAGCGTATCTCTCCTATACTTTTGCTGTTAAGATGTATTTTTATGGAGCAATGTTGACGGTAAATTAGAAAATAATAGTTGATTTCTAGTGTGTGTGTGCTAATTGTCTTTATTTGGCAAAATAAAAAGCTGGTAATTCTATATTCGTATTTAAAAAGATTAAAATTAAAAATCACTGGTTGGGAATCAACTACCCTTTCTGGGCTGGCTGAAGATAGGTTCACTTTCTTAAATGCTAGATAAATTCACTGACATAGGGCTGGAGGAGGGTTTCTCTTCTCATCTAACGGACTACTATTTATTGGTCTACTCTCCTCCTCTGACGTTTCCACTCTCCGGTTCCTAACGATGTTAATCACGCCAGAAGTCCCTGGGGTGAGACAGTGTATCTCTGGCCCTTTAAATGGGGGCGTGGTGTAGAGGGACGGACCGCCCAGGAGAGACCCGGGTGAGAAGAGGAAAGCGGAAGCGTGGCCACCGGGTAGATACTGCGCGTGCGTGGGGCTAGAGCAGGGGGCGGGTCGCGCGGGCTGGGGGTGCTGGACTGGACAGGCTGAGAGCTCAGGTAACGAATCTCCGGAGAGCGGGCCAACGGGGTGGGGGCAGGGGTGGGGGGGCTGTACCCGGGGCGGCAGGAGAACGCGTGCCGGGTCCTTGAGCCTCGGCCCTTTCCCCCGCGCGACAGCGGGGCGGCCTTGGAGTGGCTGACCGAGCGGCCCCTGATGGGCTAACAGGGCCAGGGCCCACCGTCCGGGCGGGGTTGACTCTGGGGCGGAGGAGAGTGTCCTGTGTTTGGCCTGGAACTTGGGTTAGGCAGTTTCCACTTGTTGGTTCCAAAGAATGTGAAGCTGAGGTGCAGGTGCACCCGCTTCTCCAGATTGTGAGCCTTGGAGGCCGGTAATCACTTCCCTCCCGCAGCGGAACAGGTGTGTAGCCCGCCTTTGGGGTCTGGGGCGCAGGTGTAGGCTCCTCCATCCCTCGAGGCCTGGGATAAGTGTGCTTCCCGAGTGTGAGGCAGAAGCTTAGATGGGGTGTCCATCTAAGGATTGGTGCGCACCCTGTGAGGCTCGGTCCAGTTTCTCTCTGCTTGCAACGTGTGCCCCAGAGTGAGGGCAGCAGGGGACACGTGGGTCTCTGATGTTCGAGGCCATTCCTGTGTCCTGGTTAGTTCTCCAAGTGTGGTACTTGGGGAAGGAGTGGTGGGGCAGATGGAAACAGAGCTGCCTAAAATGTTTGGGTGTGTTTCAAAGGAGGAAAGGTGGGATGAAGTAGTATCAGTGAGAAAGGTTTCATGGCTACGGGTGGTCAGGAACTGCTGGGGAGCCTTCTCCAAACAGGCATGCCTCCTTCATACCCTGCTAATGTTAGATTGATACTGGAATGGTCAGGAAGGCTGTGTCCTCTACCATACTCCCCGACCCACAGCAAACAAGCCAAACGTGGTCGGTAACTTGTGGTGCCAACTTTACTCCAGATGTCTGCGATTAGGAGATAAATTAAGTATCAGGTGTGTGTTTCAAGTATCTCTAATATAAATGGGGATGGAGGCTCTACATATGTTTGTGTAAGATATGGGTTTGCTCATGGTTAAATTTAAGAAGAGTAGCTATTGAAATCTCTGTCAATAGCTGGTGTGTTCCATAGAATGCAGAATAACGATAAATGGGAGAAAAAATTCTGGTTGAACTATTGGCTTTGTATGTCAAAGAGACATATGTGAGGAAATTTTTTCCAGAGGTCAAGGGAATAGTATGTTGATTATCCTCTATACATTTCCTTTGTACCTGGACCAGTATCAGCAGATGGATGTTTTCTGTCTTCCAGAATATTGGGACCTCTTGGTGATTTTTCAACTCTTTCCCACCCTTTCATAGACATATCAACCATTGTGACACCAAATGTCAGTTCTGTATGTGAATGAAAAGTAAGGCCTTTTGAACTTAAGTATGTTTAACTTTTGTTTATAGTTTTCACAGAGTTTAGATAACATCTTCTCTTAACCTACAGCTTCGGGCGTCATCTGTATATATTTGTAAGAACAAACTGTTCTATTCTTAAGTGAATTTTGAATTAATGTGTGAATTATCTTCATTCTGTATAACAGCCTTTGTGTTATGTCATCCAAGCTTAAGCACCCTAGAGAGAAATCTCCTACCTCCAATATTTATAAGTTTCAGGGAAGGACACTGGTTGGCCAGATTGGATACAAGAATGTCATGTGCTTATTCTTCTGGCCAAGCACAGAGGGTATTTGATTGGCAGCACCACCAAAATTACATGGTTGAAGTGGAGGAGGAGTGGTCTTCCAAAGGAAAGATGGGTCTGTTTCTGAAGTTGATGAGTAAGGGTGAAACTTGAGCACCCTCAAAAAGTATCTTGAAGATTGAGTACCTGGGGAAGGAGTCATGTTGGAGACTGATCTCCCAGGAAGTCCAGCACGGCCAGTTTTTGCTCGATGTTGGAACAGGTGAAACAAATTGCCGTGTATGAGGCATGCGAGAAGTGAGACTGACCAAAAAGCCAGTGGATACCCACCCCCTCCCCCCATGCATACTCTGAAGCTTGTAGTTATTGAGTGGAGCGGTATGCAGAGTCCCTGGCTCTGTGTGAATCATTTCTTTTCTTCTCTTTCCATTTGCTGTAGATAATGGTTGAATTCCTATAAATTGAATGAACATATGATACATTTTCACTGTTTTCATCTTGGCCTATAGGCTGAATTAATGTAAAAAAAACAAAATATTTGAAATTCTGGAGTTTGTGTCATGTCATACGTGAGCGAAATGATCATTTAAAAAAATCAATGTTAGGGATTAAAAAAAAAACTCACTTAGATGCAAAGAGGGGAACTTGCAAGATGGGAGGCTTTTGTGGGCAGAATGACTAACCATATCTTATTTTGAATGACCAGAACTGCTGTTTAAGGCTCTGGAAGCCAGTGATGCAGTGTTGCTTGGCTGCTTACCTAGGGAGGGAGGGTGGAGGGGAGGTGGTTAGGTGGATGGATTGGTGGGGTGAATAGTTACTATGTAATTAGGCACTGGGAATACAGTGATGAAAAAAGGGAGATATGGTCTTCATTTTCCTGGAACCTACATTCCAGTTGAGGGAAGGGAATGGAGGTTCAGACATGGAAAAATGATTGCAATGTGGTAAGTGTGATAAAAGGAGAACAATGTTATAGGTGCTTATTAACCAGGAACTTAGTTTAGTTGAGCAGGACAAAAAGAAGCTTTTTTGAGGAAGCAGAGTTTTAGCTGCTATCTGAAGGATGAAGATGATCATCTGTAGTTGACAGGCCTCATTACATAAAGGTAGAACTCAATTATAACTTGGTTTATTATGGCATAGATTCCTGCATGCTATAAGTCAAATAATATCATCTGAAGCTTAACAATTACAGGTAATAAAACTGGTATGTTTAGGGCTTCCCTGGTGGCACAGTGGTTGAGAGTCCGCCTGCTGATGCAGGGGACACGGGTTTGTGCCTCAGTCTGGGAAGATCCCACATGCCGCGGAGCGGCTGGACCCGTGAGCCATGGCCGCTGAGCCTGCGCGTCTGGAGCCTGTGCTCCGCAACGGGAGAGGCTACAACAGTGAGAGGTCCACGTACCGCAAAAACAAAAATCCCCAAAAAAAAGGTATATTTAATTTGCAACACAGGTGTTATTCTTATATTCCAATTCTTGTGTTGATCAGCAGATATTTATTGAATGTCTGCCTAGCTATGCAAGTCAGTGAGCCCAGTGATGTGGAGTATACAAAAACACCTGACCCCATTTCTGTTGTGCAGCTGGGGAGAAAAGAAGTAGTCACATGGTAAGTTAACTAATGAATCAATATAAGGAAAGCGCCAAGCTGCTGTTCTAAAGAAGACATGCATTCTGGATTCAGAGGATGTTTAGGGAAGGAAGGTTCCCAGAAGGAAGGATGGAAAGAAGGAATTTAGATAAATGGAAGGAAAAGGAAAGGGAAGGTGAATTAGTGTGAGCAGACATGGAGGGAAAGTGGTAGCTATTCTTTTTTTTGGGCTGCGCTATGTCCTCGTTGCTGTGTGCGGGCTTTCTCTAGTTGCTGCGAGTGGGGGCTGCTCTTGGTTGCAGTGCGTGGGCTTCTTATCACGGTGGCTTCTCTTGCGGAGCACGGGCTCTAGGTGCAGAGGCTTCAGTAGTTGTGGCACGTGGGTTCTAGAGCACAGGCTCAGTAGTTGTGTGTGTCCCTTGCATTGGCAGGTGGATTCTCAACCACTGAGCCACCAGGGAAGTCCTCGAAGTTATTCTTGAAGGACTCTGAATACAAATAATAAGTTTAGTCATAAAGGAGCTGTTATTCTGCCTGGAATGGCTTAGAATTTGGAATTTTATCCTGTAGGCATTGGGGAGCTGTTAAAAAAGAGTCCATTTACCAGAGAAAGATAATAGAAAACAAATAGAAGTTAATTCTGTATTACATTTTTCTTCACAAAACAAACCACAAGAAGATGAAACAAAGAAATGGAAGAAGAGAAATACTTGGATTGGGATGACCAGAAACAAAGTTGATGTGTAAAATTGCTTTCATATCATGATTTTGTGATATCTTTTGGGGGATATAGTATATTTAAAAAAAAACAAACTTGATTTGATTTCAGTGTAATTTGAAAACTGTCTCATATAACACTTTTGGGAGGAAGAGAATGTCAGTGAATAAGTAGGATCCTGGAACTTGAGAACAGTTGGGAATGTCTGCCAAGGTTAAAAAAACTGGTGGAAGAGTTCCTCATTTACCTGGCCCAATATAGGTCACATTCTAACACATTCTTGTTTCAGGGTCTTTAACTTTAGAAGAATTTGGAAATCTTGAGGAAATTTTAAATTTCTTGAAAACCTAAACTGTGTCCAGGCATTATTCTAAGTGCTTTACAGTCATTATATCATTTATTCTTCACAGTAACTGCAAAATAGGTAGTTGCATTCCTAAGAATCAGGACTCTCAATTGTAAGTGACCCCCACCTCCCCCCACCCCCACCCGAAAAAAAGAAAAATTGGGAGAGTGTGTTGGCTTATGTAGCCAAAATGCCAGAAAGCTGTGGCCGGAGCTAACATCATAAAAGACTGGAATCTGGAGCCTGAATGATATCAGGACACTCGTTCCTCCTCGTCTCTGCTTCTGTTTATAGATTGCTTTCATTCTTGCTAGAGAATTTGTACCTAGAGTATAAATTCTGTTGATAGAGACAGATCTCCAGTGACAGATGCATAGTAGATGTTTAGTTGATACGTGTTGAATAAATGACCTCCTTTTCTGCAGAACAGGATGGGGTGGAGGGTGGGGAATATTGCTCAGCCTTATTCATTGTTTAAAGAACAGTGGAAATGGCTCTTCCTTACCAGTTCCATTTTAGTGAATCCTGGTGAAGGACCCTGGCTATATCGTGCAATCTCTGTTACCAGGGGCTTTTTGATTGGCAGCTTCTACAAGAACCACATGGTTTGAAGGAGGCTTTCCCAGAACAAGAGGTGATGCTCTGGGCAAACAGCACAATTGGCCACAATATTTCATCTTACAGATGTAGAAATAGAGGGGCTCAGAAAGGGTAGACAAATTGACCAAGGTCATAGATAGGAATTGGTAAACCCCGATTCAAATATGGTTTTAATGGACTCTTTGGTTTATGTTCTTTCCAGTTTGCCGCCACATCACACTAACAGGAGCTCGGTGAAATGAAGGTTGGAAATGAAGTAGGGTAGCATGGCAGGATGATGTTATTGTTTTCAGAGAATGCTTGATTTCTTGAAACTTCTTCAGTGCGGTATTGGTGTTCACAGATGCTGAGCTGTTCTGAGAACCTTTCATTAACTCCAGATAGAAGATTTAAAAAGAACCAGGAAAAAATTGTTTTCCTTTCTGAGTTATTCTGGGGACACAAATGTGAAGAATGAAACATTTTAGGTTATTGAATCATTTAAAGTTTTTTTCTTGTTATGTGGTCTTTTCCACTATTTAAAAAAATGTGTAAGAATAAAACTTAACTGTACTCAGGAAACACTGAATGTGAATTTGTGCATGCTTGCAAACATTCCTTGACTAATTGAAATCATTTTTGCTAAGTGGTACAAACAAGAGTGAACTTTATTAAGAAGGAATTTGTCATGAGCCAATTCAGTCTTCTTTGAAGAAGGGCTTGTAAACGCTAATATTGCTTCTGCCTTTGGCTCATTGTAGAAGGAGAAGTACATTCAGTACCCGAGATTGGAAAGATGCTTTCAAATGTTGCCAGTTACAGAGTGCCCTCAGTTATGTCTTCTAGGAATGTAGTTGATAGCATGTGTTTGTAGGACAGAGCGTTAGAGTCTATCTTCTGCAACATGTGAAAGGAATTAGTCTGTTTGGTAATGTACCAAATGTACTAGCTAGAAAAGTTGGTTTCAGCTCTTGAAAAATCAGTCTTCATGAGTCTGCGTGTCTTTCTTATGCAAAGTAGATATTCATTTTTAAAAATATGATAAAAAGAAATATTGAAGGAAGTGAAATTCATTTTAAGTGTACTAAAAAAATGACCATAACCAGATAAAATTGTTAGTGAGTTTTGGGCATGTTATTTTATTTTTTAACTTATTATTATTTTTAAATGTTCCTTAAACTCACCAGCATACAAATGTGAGCAGGCACTCTTCCCACACTCAGATTGTATCATGAGTGCATGTTTTTTTTTTAAAATAAATTTATTTATTTTAGGCTGTGTTGGGCCTTCGTTGCACGTGGGCTTTCTCTAGTTGTGGCGAGCAGGAGCTACTCTTCATTGCGGTGCACGTGCTTCTCATTGTGGTGGCTTCTCTTGTTGTGAAGCACAGGCCCTAGAGCTCATGGGCTTCAGCAGTTGTGGCGCGTGGGCTCTAGAGCACAGGCTCAGTAGTTGTGGCGCATGGGCTTAGTTGCTCTGCGGCATGTGGGATCTTCCTGGACCAGGGCTCGAACCTGTGTCCCCTGCATCGGCAGGCGGACTCTCAACCACTGCTCCACCAGGGAAGCCCTGTGGAATTATTTTATCCTGGCATCATTGTTGTCTCCTCTAATAGATCTGAACCTTTAGATTTGCTAGTGTCCTGTTAAGTGACTAGCTATCCATTCTGCGCCCTCTGTGTCTGCACTAAGTTCCCTTAGAGGTCTCTGGCCCTGTATGGATGACAGTGACAAAACTGGACTATATGCTTATCTTCAAGGAGAACTGGAGATATGCTCAGGTTTGGGAGTGTGAAGAAGGGGTTAATTGCAGCTTTTGGCACCAGTTACCCTCTTATTCTTAGGTACATAAATCTAGTTGGTACCAGGTCTAGTGGCTGAGCTTGCCCCAAGTCTGTCACTATCACCAGACTTAGGATTTCGGGTGGTGGACCACTTCCTAGACTCCTGAGTCAGATGTTCCTCCTTTGTGCTGCCATAGAAACCCTCCCTGCATATCATAACCCATACCCTAGGATTGATTTCTGTTTGCCTGTAGTCAGATGATTGAGTGAAGAATCAGTTTCCACAGAAGTCTGACCCAGTAAGTCTTTGGAATGTCCAGTTGAGGAAATCTAAATGCTAAATATTTTTTCTTTTTTGAAAAGAGATCATCATTCAGTTCATCATGATCTAAGCCCAAAAAACAGAACAAAACAAACAAAAACTTGCTTGGATTGACCGAATACAGTTATTAAAAGTAAACATGGACAATGAACCAGACCATGAAAATGTGGAACAGAGCCTCTGTGCCAAGACTACTGATGAAGAACTGAATAAGTCTCTCAATCTGGAAGCTTCACTTTCAAAATTCTCCTACATAGATCTGGACAAGGAACTGGAGTTCAAAAATGATCTGGTAAAAATTCAGCTTTTGTCAGGTTTGAGGTTTAACCAAAATGTTGGTTAGAGTGTACTTTATGATCCAAAGACTCTAAATATATCATTTTTTGCATAGATTAATAGGCATCTGTATACAGTTTTATGCAATAATATTACTCTTCATTTGTATAGCTCATTACAGTTTATGAAACACTTTAATACATCTTCTCATTTGAGCTTCACAACACTGATACTCCGTTTTGTGGGGGAAGAAACTGAAGTGCAGCTATGTTGAATGATGTCTCAATATCATAGAGCTAGTGGTAGGTTTAGAATTCTTGTGCAGTGATTTTTTTCCTCATTGGTTTGATATTAATAGGTTTTTGTGGCCATGAGACTATTTAATGACAAGTTGTTTGACCTAATCATCCACCACCATAATTTATGAAATACTAAGAAATGCAGTGTCAGTCCTTTGTGTATTGCTTATGGCTTATGTCTAAACTTAGAAAATTAGGGCTTGTCGTAAGAAATGCTGTTTTGTTTAAGGAAGCAGATGCCAAAGCCCTTCAACAGAAGCTTTCTGGAAAGGGCTGTCAGGATGGTGGCATCAGTGCATATTTGTCCTTGATAATCACTGAATATGCGGATAGTCTGTAGTCTTTTGACCTGACCCTTTCTATCATAGATTATTGAGTTGGCTGTCTGTGTGAAGAGTTTGGTGGTATGTTTGTCTCTTAATTGATAATGGTTCTAATCAGTTAAAACGCCCTCACAATTATAAGAGGGAAAGCATTATTATGTGAGCATTAATTTCTTTTCTCTATTTAGATTGATGATAAGGAGTTTGATATTCCTCAAGTTGATACTCCTCCAACACTGGAAAGCATACTAAATGAAGTAAGTATATACTAATGATCGCTATCATTTTATGACATTGATTTGAATACTTCTGGGTTATAGTGTATGTCTCTAGACCTGCATTGTCGAATATGGGAGCCAATAGTCACATGTGACAATTTAAATTTAAATTGATTACAGTTAAATAAAAATTAAAACTTCATTTACTCAGTTATACAGGGCACACTTCAAGTGCTCAGTTGTCACATGTGGCTAGTGGCTACTGTAGTGAACAGCATAGATACAGAATATTTCCATTATTGCAAAAAGTTCTGTTGGACATGCTGATCTAGGTTGTGAGCTTCTCAAGGGCAGAAGCTATGTCTTGTTCATCTCTGTGCCCAGTACAATGCCTCATACTTGGTAGATTAAAGAAATGTTTTAGTAAGTGAGTTGAAATACTAAATTCATGACACTTTTGAGATTTGTGTTATGTTTTGATAATGTTATCTCTACCAGTGATATTCAAATAGCTCGTCCTCTGATACAAAAGAGCATCTGCAGCCTTGTAATGTACTTCATCACTGTTCTGTATAAAGAAAACGAAGCCTCCATAGTTTATCTTGTGAATACCATCTCTATTAAAAAGGTTTTTAGAGTTATGAAATGATGTTCCTTTCTGAATTAGCAGATCATAAAGGCTTTATAAAGGAACTCTGTGGAAGTACATGTTGGTGAAGTGTGCCAGTTTTTTTGTACCCTGCATCTGCTGACAATTCTTCAGCTCAGTCTTCTTGATCTTTAAAAACTTGCTTAAGACTCCCATTGGAGGCTTTAGCTTCTAATTTGAGAAATATTTTTTTTTTTTTTTTTTTTGCAGTACGTGTGCCTCTCACTGGGCCTCTCACTGTTGTGGCCTCTCTCGTTGCGGAGCACAGGCTCCGGACGTGCAGGCTCAGCAGCCATGGCTCACAGGCCTAGCCGCTCTGCGGCATGTGGGATCTTCCCAGACCATGGCACGAACCTGTGTCCCCTGCATCGGCAGGCGGACTCTTAACCTCGAGGGAAGCCCTCAGAAAGATTTTTAAAAATCTATTTCAGATACATAGTTGTGTTTTCTAAAAGATAATGGTGCAAAGCTTCCTCAATAGAAATGCCCACTGACCCCATATGTCTGAGTGGGTTGGGCCCTGGTCTTTATAACTTCTTTATCTATACTTGCAAACTACCTTCTCAGTGAATTGTATCTTTTATTTTTCTTTTATCTCTTTTTAAAAAAATATCAGCTTGATGTCGCTGTTTCTTTGAATACATTCTTTGAATGTATTTTAACTTCAGAAATGTTATGTATGATCTGTGTTAATAAGACTTAAGCGTTTTTAATTTTGACAAAGAAGTCTTTGGTCAATGAAAGAATATCCTGTTACAGTGATGGTTATTTATTGCTTCCTAATATAGAGGAAATCTTTCGTTTAGCAATGAAGAGATTAATTTTAGTCAGTTTTGATAACATGGTCTTAATCACATATTATTTCAGTTACTAAGTGAAGAATAAAAATAATCTTAGAGGACTGTGTACAAAGCCCTATTTGTACATCTTTATATAATAATGGCAAAGAAAATAATGCTCATGAATGAGACTGTAGTTCATAATGAAGGAAAACTGTCTTTGCAATATTTACTTATCTACTGGTAACAGCAAGTATAGTCATCAGTGGTTTACTGAGAGGATGATACTGTTATCATCTTCAATAGTAATTTGGGTGCCTTGTGTATTTGGGTCATAGTGTTAGATGCTGGGATTATAAAGTGCTGCATGACAGTCTCTGACTTTGAGAGAGAAATAGGACTGGAAATTGGCCAGCTTTCATACCACCAGGGAGCGAGGCAAGGGAATAAGTGAAAGTAAAAATAATTTAAGTTGTAGAATGTTATGAAGAGAAAAAGGGGGAAGAAGTATGAAAGAAAATGATTTTAAGAAAGAAAAAAAAGACAAGTAGAAAGTGTAAATAAATAAGCACTTACTTCAGGATACGTGGGTGCGTATATTCTATGAAGTTCGTTAATATCAACCTGACAAGGTGCTAGGAAGAAGTGTACATCCAAGATATTTTACAGAAAGAGATGACTGAGACATCCTAAATCTCAGAATTTAGGGCATGAAATAATGTTACTAGGCCTTGTCATCCTTTGAAACTATGCTACTTCTGAGGTTTTTAATTTTGAAATTTTGTTCTCTAATCCTAACAATCCTCCCCCTACCCCCACATTCTCTTACCTCCATTAAACATGCTCTTTGACCTCTTCAGGACCAAGTCTCTTGATCCTTCTTAGTCTCCCAGTGTCTGAGAGTAGCCCTGGCTTCACTTCAGTTCTACTGTTGGATTGTGCAGCCAGAAATTTCTTTTGAACTTTTAATTGAGGTACAACATACATATAGAAAAAGTGCACAGGTCATAAGTGTACTGCTTGGTGAATTTTCACAAACAGAATGCTCTGTGTAACCAGAGTCCAGATGAAGAAATGAAACATTACTAGCATCCCAGAAGCTCCTCTTGTGCTCCTTCAGTACCCAACCAGGATAATCACTATCCTGACTTCTACCGGCATTGACTGCCTTGGCTGCTTTGAACTTCATATAAATGGAATTATACAGTTTGTGCTTTTGTGCATCTGACTTACTTCCCTCGATATTGTGTTTTTAGATTTATTCATATTTTTGCTGCATGCAATTGTTCATCCATTCCCATTGTTGTATAAAATTCTTTGTTATATACCATTATTTATTCATTCAACTGTTTATGGGCAGTTTTATAATATCTGGTTTCTGGCTGCTATGAAGAGTGCTGCTGTGAATATTCTTATTCATATCTTTAGATACATACACACATGTGTACACATACATACACACGCACTCACACACATTTCTGCTGGGTATGTACCTAAGAGTAGAATTGCTAGGTCACCAGGTATGGGCATGTTCAGCTTTGGTTGATACTGCCACAGGTTCCTCAAAGTGGTTGTGATAATATATACTTCCTACAGCAATATATGGAAGTTCTGGTTACCATATCCTCATCAACTTCTGAATTTTTCTCTCTTTTTCACTTTAGCCATCCATAGTTGTAGGTGTGTAGTGATATCACATCATAGTTTTAATCTAAATTTCCCTGAAGACTGATGAAATTGGGGTACCTTTGTATGTTCTGGCCATTTGGATATCTCTTTTGTGAATTGCTTTTTCATGTCTTTCGCCCACTTTTCTATTCAATTGATTTTTTAAAAACTTATTTATAAGAGTTCTTTATATTTGATGGATATAAGTTTTTATTAGATATATGTATTGCAAATATCTTCTTCCATTCTGTGGGTTACTTTTCACTCTCAATGGTTTCTTTTGATGAGCACAAGTTCTTAGTAGTAGTTCAGCTTATTAAATTTTTCCATTATGATTAGTTTTTTGGTGCGTCCAGTTGAAGAAAATTTTGCAGATTCCAAAGTCATGATGATGCTATCTTATTTTGTTTTAAAATCTTCATTGTTCTGCCTTTCACATTAGATCTGCAATTAATCTGAAATTTTTGTGTGTGATGGTGTGCGGTATGAGGCAGCAGCACTTACTGAGCACCATTCTTTTCTGCGGTGTCACTTCTGTTTTAAATCAGGTGATCATATATGTGTTGGTGTGATTTCATGGGTCTTTCTATACTTGCCCCAATAGCACACTCTGATGTCTGAACCTTTATAATAGGTCTTGATATCTAGCAGTTTCAAATCTTCCAGCTTTGTTGTTGTTCTTCAAGATTGCCTTGCTTATTCTTGGTCTTTTTCATTTCCACGTAAGTTTGAGAATCACTTTACTAGTTCACACACACACACACACACACACACATACACCCCAGCTGAAGTTTGATAGGCTTATGTAGATTTTACACATCAATTTGTGAGAATTGATAGCTCTGCTGTGTAGCTAGTAATTTTAAATTCAGCCTTATTGATACCCTCAATTCTCTTCCTCATTTTTTTCCCCCCACTTATCCTATAAGCCTCAACCCTGGCTTAATTTAGCTAATCTGTTTTCTTTAATTATGTCTCTGGCTGCTTAAGAAAATCAGATAAGATCCTGATTGATTCTCTTGCTTAAGACCTTGGTGCTGCAGTTCTTATTTATGAATTGTTTCTGTTACCTTTCCTTATGGCAGTCCTTCCATTCTTGTAC
Organism: Neophocaena asiaeorientalis asiaeorientalis; assembly: GCF_003031525.2. Classification (NCBI taxonomy): domain Eukaryota; kingdom Metazoa; phylum Chordata; class Mammalia; order Artiodactyla; family Phocoenidae; genus Neophocaena; species Neophocaena asiaeorientalis. The sequence continues at coordinate 3,818,297 of NW_020172364.1, forward strand.
AGCTCTCAAGTAACACAGTAGCTCCTTGCTAACCCTCATCCTGTTCTTAGCAATCTTGTGTGTGGAGATATCTGAAAAACAGTCAGAAACATGGCCTAAACTGCAAGAGAAATGTTGGTACTAAAGATACATTAGTATGACATTAGCATGGAGTCATTAGCATGACATCATACTTGAAACTATAAGTATGGATTAGCTTGTTCATGTAGGAAGTGTGTGAAGTAGGAAGAGACAAGAATATAATCCTGGGGAACAACATCACTTAAAGGTTGGGCTGAGGACAAGTAGAGAACATGACTGATAGAAGAGGCCACATAAGTTGGAGGAGTAGCAAAGAGATGTATTGGAAACAAAGGGAAGAGAAAGTTTCAAGAAGTGGGGCATGGCCAGTAGTGTTAAGTGATGCGTACAGGACAAGAGCATGCTAACGGAAAATAGGCTGGTGGATTTGACTAGTAACTTCAGCAAGAGTAGTAGTCAGTAGCTGGTAATGGGTGGAGAAAGTGGAGTTAATGAGTATGGACTGCTCTGCTCTCTTAAGAATATGAATGGAAATGATAAGGCAGAAGGTAGTCCAGCTGAAAGAGGAGGTAAGATCAGAACTTTTTTCTTTAATGTCTGTTGCCCAGAATCAGCTTGTTCAAAGCTAAACTCATTCTGCTTTATCTGCTATTCTTTTTGCTTTCTTATCTCAGTTAGTAGTATCACCTTTTGCTAGTTGCTCAAGCTGGAAACCTTGGAATCTTCTTTGACTTCTTTCTTAACCCCCCCAACCCCTCAAAACACACTGTTTAAATGGTAACCAGGAATTTTGGATTTTACCTCAGTAATGTCTCTTTCCTTATTCCTTCTCTTGACCCCTTCTGCTGCATTCCTAGACTGAACTCTCCTGTCTTTCCTTGACATTGCAATAGCCATCTTGCTGGTTCTTATTAGTCTCCTTGCCTGTCTCCTCCTCTACTCTCATCCATCTTCACACTGCCCCATTTATCTTTCTAAAGCATGGTTCCCATCATGTGTACATTTTTTAAAGATCTCAGTTGCCTTCCCACTGCCTACTATATATAGTACATTAATTTATTAAGTAAATGAGTACTGATTATGTGTCAGGCATTGTACTAGGCACTAGGGTTACAGTGGTGGACAAATAGGGCCCTCCTATCACCTAGCTTAATGGAATATAAGACTTTTACAATTTGGATCCCAGCTTATCTTTCTAGGATCACCTCCAACTCCTACTCAAATACTCCATTCATTTTAGACTACTTCCTTTTTCATGGGCAAAATTCATATTGTGAAATCACTGTGTTTGCACATGCTGTTTCCAACCCAGAATGCCTTTCTTCTGTCTGCTTGTCATATTTCTTAAGGTAAACTATCTATAGTCAGGTGGTATTTATTTTCTTCAATTAGCCATTGGCTGTTAGTTAACTAGTAAAGCATCTATACACGTTTGAATTCTAAGAAATATTTGGCAACTAACAATAATCTGCATAACTGCTCCTACTTCTTCCAGCTACAAGAAAGAAATTTTTGGAGTGAACTCTTTGTAGGGAGAGATAACTAGAGTTGAAATTTAATTCTGTACTATGCCTCTCTGGTCAACAACAATGCGTGAAAAATGGGTGAAAAACAGAATAAGCATATGAGTGTTTTGGAGAAACCCATTAACGCCTATTTGACTTATAGAGTATTTGGAATTTTGAATTTATTTATCCATGTTCTTCTAATTTAGACTGATGATGAAGATGATTCTTTTGTTCTTGAAGATCCTACATTGTTAAATATTGATACTATTGATTCTCACTCCTATGATACTTCGTCTGTGGCAAGCTCAGATAGTGGCGACAGGACCAACTTAAAAAGGTAAATATCCTTTTATTTTTTTCTTCTTTTTTTAAATTGAAATATAGTTGATATACAATGTTGTGTTAATTTCTGGTGTACAGCAAAGTGACTCAGTTATACATATATAGACATTCTTTTTCATATTCTTTTCCATTATGGTTTATCCCAGGATATTGAATATAGTTCCCTGTGCTCTACAGTAGGACCTGTTTATCCATTCTATATGTAATAGTTTCCATCTACTAACCCCAAACTCCCAGTTCATTCCCCGCCCCTGCTGAGCAACCACAGGTCTGTTCTCTATGTCTGCATCTCTTTCTGTTTCATAGATAGGTTCATTTGTGCCATATTTTAGATTCCACATAAAGGTGATATCATATGGTATTTGTCTTTCTCTTTCTGACTTACTTAGTATTGATAATCTCTGGTTACACCCATGTTGCTGCAAATGGCATTATTCATTCTTTTTTATGGTTGAGTAGCATTCCATTGTATATATGTACCACCTCTTCTTTATCCATTCATCTGTCGATGGACATTTAGGTTGTTTCCATGTCTTGGCTATTGTGAATAGTGCTGCTATGAACATAGGGGTGCATATATCTTTTTGAATTATACTTTTGTTCAGATATATGCCCAGGAGTGGGATTGCCAGATCATATGGTAATTCTGTTTTTAGTTTCCTGAGGAACCTCCATGCTGTTTTCCATAGTGGCTGCACCAGCTTACATTCCCACTAACAGTGTAGGAGGGTTCCCTTTTCTCCATACCCTCTCCAGTATTTGTTATTTGTAGACTTTTTAATGATGGCCATTCTGACCAGTGTGGGTTGGTATCTCATTGTGGTTTTGACTTGCATTTCTCTAATAATTAGCAATGTTGAGCATCATTTCATGTGCCTACTGGCCATCTTTAAGTCTTCTTTGGAGAAATGTCTATTTAGGTCTTCTGCCCGTTTTTCAATTGGGTTGTTTGTTTTTTTGTTGTTGTGTTGTATGAGCTGTTTGTATATTTTGGAAATTAAGCCCTTGTTGGGTGCATCATTTGCAAATATTTTCTCCCATTCTTTTCGTTTTGTTTATGGTTTCCTTTGCTGTGCAAAAGCTTGCAAGTTTGATTAGGTCCCATTTGTTTACTTTTGTTTTTATTTCTGTTACCTTGGGAGACTGACCTAAGAAAACACTGGTATGATTTATGTCAGAGAATGTTTTGCCTATATTCTCTTCTAGGAGTTTTATGGTGTCATGTCTTATGTTTAAGTCTTTAAGCCATTTTGAGTTTATTTTTGTGCATGATGAGAGGGTGTGTTCTAACTTCGTTGATTTACATGCACCTGTCCAACTTTGTCAGTACCAATAGCTGAAGAGACTGTCTTTTTCCTGTTTTATATTCTTGCCTCCTTTGTCAAAGATTAATTGACCGTAGGTGTGTGGGTTTATTTCTGGGCTCTCTGGTTAAGCATTCATTTAAATCACACTTGCATACAGTATGGCCTGCTGAAGCTCTGCATAGGAAGTAGAAGGCCCACTCAGGTGGAAATAAAATGCTTGCTAGATCCTGAATATTTAGGCACTGTTGAGGGGAGAGGATAAAAAGGTGGATGACATGACGACTGTCTTCTGTACACCCAGTAGGAAGCTATAATAATAGCCAGGGACACCCAGAAGCAGGAGAGCCCTTAGAGGGTGCACACGTCACACCTGGTACAGTGTCTGTGGTGGAAATGTGAGGCTTGGTTTACCTCACCACCTTTCTGTTCCCTCACTCCTCCCTCCACCACCTTCCTCCTGCTCTCTAAGGACAGCTCCAGTGTTTCTGCATTCCCTTGAAATGGTTTCAGAGGAGAGTCACAAAGATGATTAAAGATTTGGGAAAAGGACTTCTAACCCTATATAACTTCATTTTGGCTGCTTTTCACCTTCCAAATTCTTGGAGAGCACATGAAAAGGAAAGAGAAGTGGAGGAAGCATAATGTAAATACTTTATTGAATTCATGTGTAACTTTAATGTGGCTAAGTTGTTGGTGTATTTTTCCTCGACTTCTTAAATTGTGCCTGTGTCAGTGCTGTCTTCTTTAGGTTGTCAACTCTTGTGGGATAGGGGCCATGACTGGATATATTAACCTGTTCATCACTTTCTTCTACAAATAAATAACTTAAATGTTTTCAGCTTTATTGAGATATAATTGACATGCAGTACTGTGTAGATTTAAGGTATACAATGTGATTCTTTTTTTTTAATTTTTTAATTTATTTATCTTTTTATACAGCAGGTTCTTATTAGTCAGCAATTTTATGCACATAAGTGTATACGTATCAATCTCAATTGCCGAATTCATCACACCACCACCCCCACCCACCGTGGCTTTCCCCACTTGGTGTCCATACGTTTGTTCTCTACATCTGTGTCTCAATTTCTGCCCTGAAAACCGGTTCATCTGTACCATATTTCTAGGCTTCACATACATGCGTTAATATGCGATATTTGTTTTTCTCTTTCTGACTTACTTCACTCTGTATGACAGTCTCTAGATCCATCCACGTCTCAACAAATGACCCAATTTCGTTCCTTTTTATGGCTGAGTAATACTCCATTGTATATATGCACCACATCTTCTTTATCCATTTGTCTGTCGATGGGCATTTAGGTTGCTTCCATGACCTGGCTATTGTAAATGATGCTGCAGTGAACACTGGGGTGCATGTGTCTTTTTGAATTATGGTTTTTTCTGGGTATATGCCCAGTAATGGGATTGCTGGATCATATGTTAGTTCTATTTTTGGTTTTCTAAGGAACCTCCATACTGGCTGTATCAATTTACATTCCCACCAACAGTGCAAGAGGGTTCCCTTTTCTCCACACCCATTTGTTGTTTGTAGATTTTCTGATGATGCCCATTCTAACTGGTGTGAGGTGATACCTCATTGTAGTTTTGATTTGCATTTCTCTAATAATTAGGGATGTTGAGCAGCTCTTCATGTGCTTCTTGGCCATCTGTAGGTCTTCTTTGGAGAAATGTCTATTTAGGTCTTCTGCCCATTTTTGGAACATCTTTAATTTCTTTCATCACTGTCTTATAGTTTTCTGCATACAGCTCTTTTGTCTCCCTAGGTGGGTTTATTCCTAGGTGTTTTATTCTTTTTGTTGTAATGGTATATGGGAGTGTTTCCTTAATTTCTCTTTCAGATTTTTCATCATTAGTGTATAGGAATGCAAGAGATTTCTGTGCATCAATTTTGTATCCTACCATGTTAGGGAAGTTTTCGACTATAATCTCTTAAAATATTTTCTCTGGTCCTTTCTCGCTCTCTTCTCCTTCTGGGACCCCTATAATGTGAATGTTGTTGCGTTTAATGTTGTCCCAGAGGTCTCTTAGGCTGTCTTCATTTCTTTTCATCTTTTTTCTTTATTCTGTTCCACAGCAGTGAATTCCACCATTCTGTCTTCCAGGTCACTTGTCTGTTCTTCTGCCTCAGTTATTCTGCTATTCCTTCTAGTGTAGTTTTCATTTGTTATTGTATTATTCATTTCTGTTTGTTTGTTCTTTAATTCTTCTAGGTCTTTGTTAAACATTTCTTGCATCTTCTCAATCTTTGCCTCCATTCTTTTTCTGAGGTCCTGGATCATCTTCACTATCATTATTCTGAATTATTTTTCTGGAAGGTTGCCTATCTCCTCTTCATTTAGTTGTTTTTCTGGAGTTTTATCTTGTTCCTTCATCTGGTACATAGCCCTCTGCCTTTTCATCTTGTCTATCTTTCTGTGAATGTGGTTTTTGTTTCACAGGCTGCAGGATTGTAATTCTTCTTGCTTCTGCTGTCTTCCCTCTGCGTGATTCTTTGATATATGTATATATTGTGAAATGATTACCACAGAAGGGTTACTTATCACCTCACATAATTGCCTGTTTTTTGTTTTTGCGTGAGAACATCTAAGATCTACTCTCTTAGCAACTTTCAAGTATATAACACAGTGTTGTTATAGTCACCATGCTGTATATTAGATCCCCAGAACTTACTCATATTAAAACTGGAAGTTTATACCCTTTGACCAGCATCTCTGTATTTCCCTCTGCCCCTGGATGTCACTATTTTAGTCTGTCTTTCTGTGAGTTTGGCTTTTTAAAATTCCACTATAAGTGAGATCATACAGTATTTGTCCTGCTCTGTCTGACTTATTCCTTGTAGCATAATGCCCTCAAGGTCCATCAGTGTTGTCACAAATGGCAGGATTTCCTTCTTTCTCATGGCTGAATAATATTCCATTGTGTGTGTGTGTGTGTGTGTGTGTGTGTGTATGTATGTGCATACACATCTGTATCCATTCATCTGTAGATGGACATTTAACTTAGGTTGTTTCCGTATCTTGGCTATTTTGCATAATGCTGCAGTGAACATACGAGTGCAGGTATCTCTTTGAGATAGTGATTTTGTTTCCTTTGAATATACAACCCAGAAGTGGGATTGCTGGATCACATGGTAGTTCTAGTTTTAATTTTTTGAGGGACCTCCATGCTATTTTCCATAGTGACTGCACCAGTTTACATTCCCACCAACAGTGTCTGGGGATTCCTTTTTCTCTGTATCCTCACAAATGCTTATCTTTTGTTTTTTTGATAATAGCCATACTAATGGATATGAGATGATATCTCATTGTGGTTTTCATATGCATTTCTCTGATGATTAGTGATGTTGAGCACATTTTCATGTACCTGTTGGCCATCTGTTGTGTTCCTTGGAAAAATGCCTATTTAGGTCCTCTGCGCATTTTTTTACTCAGATCGTTTTTTGCTCTTGAGTTATAAGTGTTCTTTATATATTTTGGTTATTCACCTCTTATGGGGTTAATGGTTTGCAGATATTTTTCCCTATTCCATAGGTTGCCTTTTCATGTTTTGATTGTTTCTTTAGCTGTGCAGAAGCTTTTTAGTTTGATGTAGTCCCATTTATATATATTATATGTATATCTGCTTTTGTTGCTTGTGTTTTTGGTTCCATACATAACCAAAAAATTGCTGCCAGTACCACTGTCAAGGAGGTTTTTCCCTTTGTTTTTTTCTAAGAGCTTTGTGGTTTCAGGTCTTATGTTTAAGTATTTAATCTGTTTAATCTTTGTGAGTGGTATAAGGTAAGGGTACAGTTTCATTCTTCTGCATGTGATTACCTAGTTTTCCTAGCACCGTTTATTGGAGAGAATATTCTTTCCTTATTGAGTGCTCTTGGCTCCTTTGTCAAATATTAGTTGACAATATATGCAAGTGTTTATTTCTGGGCTCTCTGTTTTGTTCGTTGATCTATGTGTCTTTTATAATGCCAGTACCATCCTGTTTTGATTACTGTAGCTTGAAATAGAGTTTGAAATCAGAAAGTGTGATGCCTCCAGCTTTGGTCTTCTTTCTCAAGGTTACTTGAATTTGGATCAGTTGTGTTTCTATAAACTAACAATGAAATATATAAAAAAGTAATAAAAATCTCATTTACAATGGCATCAAAAGCAATAAAATACTTAGGAATAAGTTTAGGAACAAGGAGGTGAATGAGCTGTACACAGAAAATTATAATAATTGATGAATGAAATTAAAAACACAAATGGAAAGGTATCCCATGTTCATGGATTAATTAAAATGTTCATACTACCCACAGCCATGTATAGATTCAGTGCAATCCCTATCAAAATTTCAATAACAAATTTTTTCACAGAAAAAACAATCCTAAAATTTGTATGGAACCATTATAACGTAAATGTTTTGGATGATTTGGTCACTACCTGCTTAAAAGCTGTGGTGTCTTCTTTTTGCCTGCATAGTAATGTCAGAACTGCTTTGCATGGCATCAGTCTGAACCCTGCTTACCATTTTGACATAATCTCTGAGCACTCCCACTCCTGTCCTCCTGGTCCATGCCTTTTGTGTACTTACATTCTCCACACATTGTGCACCATTACATCTTCACATTATTACTTGTGCTTTTATGTTGTCTGACAGACTCCTAGTTATCTATCAAGGCCAGCTCAGATGCCTTTTCTTTTCTATAGCTCTCCCTAATAGCTCCCTAATAAACAGGATTAAACTCATTTCATTTCTGTAGTGCTTTATTTATTTTTCTTTTCTAACATTTATCCTTTAATTTAAGAGTGAGTTACTCATTAGTCCCTCTAGCTAGGATATGAGGTCCTTGAGAGTAGGAGCTTTGACCTTCTTATTTTTGTATCCCCAGAGCATACGTTTAGTCACATAGGGTAGGTGTTCAATGTTTGGTAAAAGTTAAATTATTTTTTGTACAGTGATGAGTAGGTTAAGTGAAAGGAGCATCAGAGAATGAGTAATGAGTAGGGAATTTGAGGCAGTTGGTTGGACAATGAGAGGGTCGTTATAGACAACAGGAGGGCAAGAAAGGTGGCAAAGGTGGAAGGCAGGTAGAGGTAATGTAGACATGTGAGCAGGGGTGCTCTATAGGCAACCTTCTGATGAGTAGCAGAACCTCTTGCTGTATTTCTTAAGGTGGGCAAGAAACAGGTTGAATCAGTGAAAAAGAAATGGTGGCTTTATTCATTTTCCTGCTTGTGCTTCTCTGAGGCTCAGGGTGGATTCAGTACATTTTAACGTGAGACTGTTAGACTTTATACCTCTTTGCAAACCAGAGCTAACAAAGTAATACAGTGTTTTATGCTTTTCTCATTTTTATTTTTTCTTCTTTCAAAGTTTTAAAGACCCTGCCTCTTCAATTTTTTTTTCCAATTCTTAAACATTTTCCTTTTTTTTTTCTTTTTAAGAAAGAAGAAATTACCTGATTCTTTTTCACTGCATGGATCAGTTATGCGACATTCACTTTTGAAGGGAATTTCTGCCCAAATAGTGTCTGCAGCTGTAAGTATTTTGTTCTCTTCCCCCAACTTTATAACCTGCAATGGCATAATGAAGTAGGAATGAGCATAAAACAAAGCATAGCACTTCTCTTGGCCCGAGGCTTAAGAAAAATAGAATCTGGCTTTCGTGGGTTTTGTGTGATTATTTTTGACTCATAAGACATAGCTATACATCTTGACATAGAAATTAGTGCAGCCATGAAATAAAGGTCTGCCCAGAGTCTCGGGTGTGCCTAAATGAAATATGGCAGCAAGCCTAAAAGAAACACTATCTGCTTTTTCTTTAAATTCCTTTTCAGTTTAGTTGCCGTCTTGTGTATTTGGTTGAGGTAGAGTGCTTGTTTTTTTTAGTCTTTTCATATGGAGAAATGATTGATCAGAATCTTTTACAACTGAGTGATTTTTTTATAATTCACAAAAGTCTTTTCATGTACCTTATTTCATATACTCTTACAACTTTGAAAGTAGGGAGAGCCATATCCTATTTTACAAATGAGAAGACAGGCTCAGAGAGGTGACATTAACTTGTGTTACGTCATTGGGTTAGGAGATAGCAGAGCAGTTACTCAAAATTGGGGTTTTTGGCTCCCAAGTCTAGTGCTTCTTTGTTGTGAAATGAGGGTGGTATTGGTGAATGTGGCCAGTGTATAATAGCTGGAACAGAATATCTGTGTCTTTTTTGAAAATGATTTAGAGTACTGTGTTAAGTGCAGAAATATTTAATAGTCCATCAAGACAATAGATGCTGCTTCGGGTATGTTTTATCAAACTTTCCTTTGGCCTCAAGGCCTGTAGTTTTACGCAGACTTTCAGTTTTGGTTTTATGAATTCAGTATATAGGTTCTGTAAATAATAATAGTAATAATAATGATGATGATGACAGATTCATACCCCAGGAACTTTGATATGTTTTTATGTTCTTTTCCTGGAGTTTAATTGGTATTTTGCATATTCAGTTTGGACAAAGTTTTGATTTTTCACAAGGGTAAGAGATTGATACAGAAGTGGCATTATGACACCATAACCACATTGTAATCTTCAGGTTTATTAGAGAAAGCGCTTATTGCAGAAACCAAACCAAACCAAACACAAAAAACACACACAAACCCCCCCCCCCACCGAAAACAACAACCAAACCCCCCCCCAAAGAAACATTAAAAAAGAAAGAAAGAAAAAGTGTTCTCTGCGGGCAGTTGGTATACCCTGACCCAGCTCATATATCATGAAGTCAATTTAAATAGAGAGATAGTCAAGCAATGGAGGAAACCTGGGCAATTGTCCTTCCTCTTGTAGGTGGAGAGTAGCTCATATTTTCTAGAATGGGAACCACCTGTTGAGGATTACATTTCCATGACGTTTTCTGAATTTAATCCTGATGTAGGTGATGAAATTCATTCCTTTCAAAATCAAGATGAACCAGAACAGTCATTTGACCCACCTGTGCAGTTTTAAAAATATTTTGAATAATGGAGACTGAACTAAAACTCAGACATTGAACAATGATTAGATAAATCTGTTATTTAAAAGGGTTTCTCCTTTCTCTTGAAGAGGAGGGAAAAATTGTAATAAATCCCAGAGTGTTTGCATTCTGTTCTTATTTCATTGCCATGGCTGAGCTCCTTTGGTATGTTAAAATGAAAACTGCTTTTCTTGTGACAGTCTTCATACTCTGCTTTCCTAATTTTGGATTACCAGCTCAATTTAAATTGTATGCTTTTCTGTGATGGTTGGTTTATTAACATGTAAAGCTAGTTATATTTTGGGGTTTCTCTCCTGAATGGCTGTTCAGTAATGCTTTCAGCCATGTGGATAGTGATGTTATTTAGGGCTGCCTAAGGCGTTGATCATCATGGCCTTGTAGTCTGTGCCTGGAGAACACTTAGGAGAGATGAAACTTTTGGAGTTGTGAACCTCATTGTTTAATTTTGGAATCCTCCTCAAAGTAATATGACGTGACTATATTTAAAATACACTACCAAACGTAAAATAGATAGCTAGTGGGAAGCAGCCGCATAGCACAGGGAGATCAGCTCGGTGCTTTGTGACCAGCTAGAGGGGTGGGATAGGGAGGGTGGGAGGGAGGGAGATGCAAGAGGGAAGAGATATGGGAACATATGAATATGTATAACTGATTCACTTTGCTATAAAGCAGAAACACACCATTGTAAAGCAATTATACTCCAATAAAGATGTTAAAAAATGGATTCAAATTAATTTTAAAGCATATTTATCATTTTATGATCACTTAAGATAACGGGGATACCTTGGCATAGTGTTTTTGCAAAATGTGTCCATTGTATAAGAATCTCCTAGGATACTTATGAAAATACAGATTCCTGGGCACCATCCCAGACCTACTGAATTGGAATCTAGTTCTAGCAGTGTAGCTAGGGATTTGCATTTTAACGGGTATCCCAGGTGATTCTAACGCGCGTGGCTTTTGAGAATCACTATCCTAAGATGCCGTAACACCAGCACTAAAATTCTATTCATAGATCCTCTAAGTTGCTTCCCATATCTGTGGGTTTTAGCTTTGAAAGTTAGCTGACTTCTGATTGCATTTTTCAGGTTCCATTTTGAATATAGTTTATGTTCTTCATCTGCTGGCTCATTCTTTTTCCCTGTCCAGGACACAAATCAATCATTTATCAAATATTTGTTGCATGTTTCTTTATTGTTCAGCATTATGTTAGGCATCCTTTACACACACACATGCACACACAGTTGAGTATATCCTACTCTCCAGAACGTTGTACATAGCAGCGTTGGTGATTGTTCTTCCTCATAGTTCCATGCCCTGGTGTAAGTATTTTAGGTTAGTTCCTGGGAAGCTCTGTAAAGTTGGATATAATAGATTCTGCCTTCTGAGAGATTATAATAATGAATTGAGCACACTGACAGGGACAGACAGAAAAGAAATACAGAAGTGATCCAAAGAGCCTGGTCTGGGAATGGAAACCCTGAGTTTTAGACATAGTCTACCACTTCCTGAATAACTGTGGGCAAGTCAATTTAAGCTCTTTGAAACTTAATCTGAATCTTAAGAATCTTAATCTGTTTTCTTAATCTGGAAAATCAGAATAATACTACTTGTTTGATCCATCTATCCTGGTTTGAGTATCAAATAATGTGATAAATGCATTTGAAAGCTCTTTGCTACTACAGTTCTAATCATTGAAAGCCCTTGTTATTATTGAAAGCTACAGAAGTACCAAATATTAGTAGACACCCTTACATTTTTAGGATATTTTACATTTAATTTGATCCTCAGGACAACTCATGGCGGTAGCTAGGGCAGTGTTTGCCTTTTCCACAAACAGGTAAGGGGACTAATACTCAGAAGGGTTAGGTGGCTGTGCCGAGGTCACACAGTCACTGGTAAGGAGCTGGCACTAGCACTTAAGTTTTGATTTTCTTATTCAGACTGAATATACCCTGCTCTGGCTTTTATTTATTTATTTTTATTTTAAAAATTATTTTATTTCTTTTTGCCTTTCATTAAAAAATTTTTTTAACATCTTTATTGGAGTATAATTGCTTTACAATGGTGTGTTTCTGCTGTATAACAGAGTGAATCAGCTATACATATACATGTATCCCCATATCTCCTCCCTCTTGCATCTCCTTCCCTCGAACCCTCCCTATCCCACCCCACTAGGTGGTCATAAAGCACCAGCTGATCTCCCTGTGCTGTGCGGCTGCTTCCTACTAGCTATCTATTTTACATTTGGTAGTGTATATATGTCCATGCCACTCTTTCACTTCATCCCAGCTTACTGTTCCCCCTCCCCGCCTCCTCAAGTCCATTCTCTACGTCTGCGTCTTTATTACTGTCCTGCCCCTAGTTTCATCAGAACCATTTTTTTTTTTCTTTTAGATTCCATATATATGTGTTAGCATACGGTATTTGTTTTTCTCTTTCTGACTTCACTCTGTATGACAGACTGTAGGTCCATCCACCTCACTACAGATAACTCAATTTCGTTTCTTTTTATGGCTGATGGTTTTTATTTAGGGGTTATTTTATAATCTGCTGGGTAGGAAGCTCCTACTTAGAGGAAGAATGTCTTTAGTATATGTTTCCGTTTTTAAAATCTTTATGTACTCTTACCATTGTGACCCATAGTACTTATAGTTTATTCACATTATTGAAAATAGAATCTCTTTCCTCTCTCTTTCCCTTTACATTTTCATTTATAATCAGTACCCTTCCTGAAACGGTAAAAGAAAACAATCTACTCTTGTGCTCTTTATATTTTGTTGGTATATACAACTTTTGTAGTTTCTCTTATTTGGGGGCAAAAATGACGGTTCTACCTCTTGTCTGAATTGTATATGTAAAGAGAGGGCCTTATACCATTTTCTGCTTAAAAATGGGAATGTCTTTTCAAATACTTTTTTTAAAAATTTTATTTAGGACAAAGTAGATGCTGGCTTGCCTACAGCAATTGTAAGTATACTTTAAATCCTTTAAAGGTAAGCTTTCTATTTGATCAGGTTTTCTTAGATTTATTCTTCCGATATTCAAAGTTATTACATAAATTTTGTGATAATTAATTCATGTCATTTACTGCCAGTAATCAGGTTTAAAATTTGTCCGTGTTGAATGTTCTCATTCTTTCTATTTTCAGTTTTCTTTTTTTGTTTTGTTTTTTAAGAAAAATAATGATTAGCCTTTTCCCAATTTATTTATATGTGGTGCTACCCTGCCCAAGTATATTTGCTCCTTCTGACTTGGCCTCGCTTTGGTTATAGGGAGTGGAAAACAGTGTTTGGTAAAATCACTTTGTGGTAAATAGTACACTTAACAGCTCTGAACTCCATTGCCAAGCCTGCCAAATAGTAAATCTGTGGAGTGATTATAGAGAACTGGGGGATATTGAAAGCACACTAGTGCCCTCTTTTCTATTTTCAACTATTTCCAGCTGCCTCCTGTAGCTTTCTTATTAGATAGTCAATTGGTGAGGAAGTGGGCTGGGTTTTGAGTATTTCTGGTGCCTTTTGGCTCTTGTGAATAAGCTGCAGAAGGGCTTTCTTGTCCCTTTCCCACACTCGTAGGAGGCTCTTGGTTGGGTAGCATAAGTGCCTCTTACTTTGTGTGGACCCCTGAATTTTTCAAAAAATTGCTTTAGAGGAAGTTAAGTGGCATGTTTTTGCCTATAATGTTGAACATATGATATTTTAATATTGTTACCCTTAGAGTAAATTTAGAGGGATTCCCAGAAATAAGATGTTCTGAGTTTCATTTCCTGTTTTGCCTCCTAGATGAAATTTTCCTTATTTATAATAGTTGGTATGTTATCTGGTGCCTAGAGGAAAGAAAACCAGCAAATTCAATTCTGATTATTTCAAGATCCTTGTAATGTCTTAAAATGTAATCTTCTCTTTTGTTCTCAGGCAGTGTCGAGTCTGATAGCAGTGGGTACATCTCATGGATTGGCTTTAATATTTGGTAAATTTTCTAACTACTTTCCTTATTTTAAATATTAAGTATTTGGGTTTTTTTAAATAATGTCTTTTAAATCACAGTTTATATAGTAAACTTAATTTTTTTGAAAAAAGCCAGAAAAACTTGAAAAGTAGCAGTCAGCATTTTTATAGTTAAAAATTACTTGACTCAGCTTCATTTTGTTGCTCATTGCAAGTTTATTTTCTTCTTTATGAATTTATAAGCTATCATATCATATCTTTTGACTCTCTGCAGACCTAGACAAAAAGGATATAAAGTTGAGAGGTTGTCATTTTTGTCTTCCTCTGGTTTGTGGTGGTGCTAATGTTTTATTCTACATCATATCTGAGTAGTAGGTATTTGAAAAGATCTTCAGGGAAAGAGATTCCCAGGCTTTCTCAGTAATTTTCAGTAACTCTTACTGACTGTTTTTTTTCATTTACATTGTAAATCCCTCTAAACAGAAAAATTTTTAGCCCATAATTACTTTCTTTTTTTGGTTGAGAAGAGAACTTAGCTAGTTTTATTTGTATGGTAGGTGATAGTCCTATTTTCTCATTTTCTTTTCCTACGTGAGACTAAATAAACCTAGTTTTAATCTTTCTTTGCTTTTGCATTCAATACTATGAGCAGAACATTTTGTTCTGTTTACTTAAAAACTACTAGATAATATTTTCCTGTCATTTTTAGTGTTCTCTATGGATCTTAAGTCTTTTGCAACTTTCTTAAATGGAATTCCTGATGACACTGTATTTTGGTAAGGACTCTACAGGATATTGTGTAAGGATTACCTGGGAAGACCTTAATAGCAGAACCACAGTTTGATCTCTGTGGGCCTTGCATTTTTATTTATCATATGAGTGAATAACTGGTTATTTTCCCTTGTTTTTGAACAATTTGACTTCCTATTTATAAATTTTCCATTATGCCAAAAGCCTTATTTATCTGTGTTTTTAACAACTAGTCTTTTCAAAGGCGATTGATATAAATAATAAAGTTTTTTTGTCTGGGGATGAGAAGAATGGAAACAAAAATATAATTCTCTTGAGAGAACTTCAGAATTGATTCTTTAAACAATAATTTTTTCTTATTCCATAATATGTGTTCGTAATAAAATATTTAGGTGAGCAAAAGGTTGAAGATACACCAAATTCTGCCATCCAGGAATAATTCCTAACATTTCTGTATAATCTTTTTTCCTGTACATGTGTGTATATATATGTACACACCCCCAAATGTGATCATGTTAATTTGTAACTTGCATTTTCATTATAATGAACATCTTTCCATGTGATTATTAGTCATCTGTAACATAATTTTTTCTGTATTATTAGGTTTTTTTTTTATTGAAGTATGATCGATTTGCAGTGTTGTGTTTCTGGTGTACATCAAAGCGATTCAGTTTATATATATATTTATATATTCTTTTTCATATTCTTTTCCATTATGGTTTATTACAAGATATTGAATATAGTTCCCTATGCTATACAGTAGAACCTTGTTGTTTATCTATGTTATATATGGTGGTTTGTATCTGCTAATCCCAAACTTCTAATTTACTCCTCCCCCTCTCCTTTGGTAACCATGAGTTTGTTTTCTATGTCTGTGATTCTGTTTCTGTGTAACATCATTTTTAATGGCCACATTTTACTTAATCGTTTCCTACTATAAGACATTTAGGTTGTTTCTAACCAAAAAGTAGAGTGATGAACATCTTTGTAACTGCATTTTTGTGCACATGATTATTTGCTTAGGACAAATTCCTAAAAGTGGGCTTGCGGAGGTCAGGGTATGAACATTTTAAACACTTCTGATGTATACTGCCTAACTGTCTTCTAGAAAGTTTTACCAGCTTGCTCTCCTATCACGTGTAGGAATGCTTGTTTTCCTATGAGGGCATAGTTGGTATCAGATTGATAGAATTCTGGGAAAGGATCTTCATAGGACTTTTAGTTCAATCCCCTTATTTACATATGAGGTGATTGAGAACCAGAGAGGTTAAGTGACATGTACAGAGCCAAATTCAGAATCAAGGAATATTGAATCCTAAGATCAGTACATTTCCGCACTTCCAAGCAGTTCTCCAGTTCTGAGAGAAAAGGAGGCAAATTGCAAGATATATAAAGGAAAGAATGGAAGAACTAAGATGAATGAGGATAAAATATAATGTACGTGTTTATCTGTCAGCAGAATACATGTTTATTTTTGTTCCCACTTACCAGTACTCACTTTTCTTCAACTCTATCTGCTTTAATATCCCTTCCTTACCGCAAGGTTATAAGAATATGTGCCTGCTTATAATCAAATCCATGCAGAGCTTACTGCAACAAATTAAAATGAAGTCTTTTAGGGCTTCCTTAGTGGCGCAGTGGTTGAGAGTCCACCTGCTGATGCAGGGGACATGGGTTCGTGCCCCGGTCCGGGAAGATCCCACATGCCGCGGAGTGGCTAGGCCTGTGAGCCATGGCTGCTGAGCCCGTGTGTCCGGAGCCTGTGCTCTGCAATGGGAGAGGCCACAACAGTGAGAGGCCCGCATACCGCAAAAAAAAAAAAAAAAAAATGAAGTTTTTTAAAATAAAAACTAACAGAGAAGAAGAGTTTATTGTCTTTCATTACTGTCTTCTTAATTTTCTTGGACCTGCTTTCTAATTTTTTTAGACCCCAGCAACTTTCTTGTAGATTTGATGAAATAATAATCTTTCATTACAGTCTCATGAAAAAGAAAGTATGCCATAATGAACATTTTGAGAAAGGATCATAATATTCTAGTTAGGCTTTGGATTTTTAATCATGCAGTTAATAAATTTTACTCATTTTTGTGGGAATCAGATATTTGGACAATGAGTTTTAATAAATGGATTTAAATTTGCTTGAAAGCCAGGAAAAAAATAGCAGAGTAATAATACTGTGAAGTAGAGATCTGGGTTAAATCTGATCTTTTAAACATCTTTGTTGATCATAGGAAAAAGTGCAGAACTGTACTTGTTTAAGTACCATTAGATTCTCTTTGGAATAGAGGCCTGGGTCATTAAAATAGTAATCATTATAAGCTTCTTAAATGTCATGTAAATTGCCTTTTCTTATGGAATTATAGGTATATGGTATTTTTTATGTATCTTGGTTCTTACCTAAATTTAGGATCTCAAAAATTCGAATCTTAATAAAGATATCTCCCTATCCTAAGGCCCTTAGTTTTCCATTTTTGGGGTTGTTAGTATACTTTAGTAGATTATCTTTTGGAAATTGTTTTTGTTTTTATCAAGCTTAATGGACTTGGATTTACTGTGCTAAAATTTGGATATTATGCATTTTCTTTATTTCCATACCAATACCTAAATAGAAATGCTAGATGTATCATTTAATCACATTTAGTATCATTCCTACAGATAACTAAAGTTTATCACTTATACTCTTGAAATTTTACCTGTCTTTTCTCTGAACTTTTGAACTGATTTCTTGCTTTTCTCTTTTTTTTGATCTTTTCTCCATGGATTCAAAGGAAAAGGTATAGTAATTTTGGTTTGCATGAGTGACTCTTTTTCTTTTGACCTTTTTAATGTTGAAAAAGAATGTTACTAGTTATAGTCAATGTCCTCTTATGAAATGCTTATTGAAAAGTTTTGAAATTAGTTAAAGTAGGGAATTGTTAAAAATTATAAATATATGCATATCTTTAATGTTTTATTTTAAATGAAAATAAATTAGTGAATATTGTTCTTAATCTTTTGGCATAGACCAAAACTGTTTCTTTGAGTTTGTATCTGCCAGTTGGACATCTGCAGCATCTTTTTTGGCATAAGCTGCATCAGTGATGGGTCATGCAAAATTTGTACTTTTAATTAAAAAAAGAGGTAAAAGCTTAGGCACCTGTGAATCAGTCGAGGTGTGCAAAATTTTAGATTTTCATAAAACTTCTTTTCAGTTTTCTGCAGTTGTCCATACGTTACTTCATGACAGTTAATTTAAAGCAACTCATCTTTACAAAGTTTTTCTAAAACATTCATTTAACTTTCATAGAAACAACAGCTCTTTCTTTTCCACTGTATTTCATCAGTTGACAATATTGTTTAATTACATTTTTAAAGTACAGTAGTATTCCAGTGGCATGAACAGGTTTGGAAATGAACACAACTGGCTTTTCGTAAGCATCTGAGTTCTAGAAAATAGCCAGTTAGCTGTGGGGAGTCAGTGTATCGTGGGCTTTAGTCAGTAAGTTTTATAGAGAGAATGGAGAACTTTAATTCTGTGTGTTTGTTAGATGGCGGTCAGGTAAAGTGCTTCTGCTGTTTTATGATCATTGATGAAAAATGTTTCCTAATAACTCTTTTCTTCTCCTTTGGTCTTAGAGAATATTTTAATAATGCACAAAGGAGTAGTATTGAAGAATGGTGAATACTGGCAATAAAAGTAGAGCTCTACACACATAATTAGATTTTGATTCCTTCTAGGATCTAGGTATTTCCTTCTCTGATGGTTTTTGGGATGTAGTTAAAACAAATTAGGGGTGAATAAATAGAGGATTAGATTAATTTTGGTATATGGAGAGCAGAAATTCTTGAAGTATGTACAAATTTAGATTTTATGGCTATTATAGACTTTATATGTTATTTATGGCTTTTCTTTGCTACTTAGCACATTACTCTTAAGCCTAGAATATGCTGAGATCTACCCTAAGTAAAGTGTACTGCGAAAGGTATACTAATAAAGACATAGATACAATTCATTGCACTACCAAATGGATGTGCTTTTTGTGGTATCTGGGCTTCGAGTTCTCTTAATTAATTGGTAAGCTATTTATTATCATTAATAATAATTCTTCGTAGGACTTTCTTGGTGGACCAGTGGTAAAGAATCCACCTTACAATGCAGGGGATGCGGGTTCAATCTCTGGTCAGGGAACTAAGATCCCACATGCCGCGGGGCAACTAAGCCCGCACGCCACAACTACTGAGCTCGAGCGCCTCAACTAGAGCCCGTGTGCCCCACACAACAGAGCCCATGAGCCCTGGAGCCTGTGTGCCACAACTAGAAAAGAGAAAACCCGAAAGCCACAACTAGAGAGACGCCTATGCACCACAAGAAAGAGCCCGCATGCCTCAACGAAGATCCTGCATGCCGAAACTAAGACCCAACTCGGCCAAAAAAAATAAATCTTAAAAAAATTCTTTGCATGTGTGCCATTGGATAGTTTTCATATTTTTCATAGGCATTTACAAAATTTAAGCTCTATGCCAACTCTGAAGTTTATAGGAGAAATGATAGTCTCATTTCATATTTCTTGCCCAGATCAAGAGCCCCATTGGAGGAGGAGAATGTGGAGAGCTCTGATTTTCACCTTTCTTGCTTCTGTCCAGGTCCTTTTGTTCTTTCCATGTAGCTTTAGAAATTAAGTTTTTGGAAGAGGTTTTAAGTTTGTCTTCACCAAATACCTTTCCCCAGAATTGTCTAGAAAAATCTGGACTACAGAATGTTCTTCTAGTAGAAGAAACCTCTTCAGTAAGACTCTGCTTTCTTCTTTCCACAGAAATTCTACCTTTTCTGATTTTAGTCTAAAATGTATAGCAAGTTTGTTAATATGGCACCATAAATATAGAATGTATAATGACAGCAGTAAGAATTGATAAGTATCTTTGCGGAGTTAAACTATGTTACATTTTATGTACTATTACCTCACAGCCACTCTACCTTATAAAGAGACATTATAAATATAATGAATACATTGTAAAAGTTAAGGACAAAAATTGACAATGTTTTCATTAACATAGTCCTGTGGGATGTAAATTTAATACATATTTCAGGAGTGACCAAGGCTGATAATTTGGTCCTTGTCTTAGCTAGTTTTTTAGTACACAGGACCCACAGTCAGGAAAGCAGAGTCAGGTTTGGGTTTTTAATGTAGAAGTTAGATGTGTCTTTTTCCTTCCCTCTTTTTTTCTCTATTTCCTTTTTCTTAATGGTACCCTTATTTTCTATTTTGTCATACTCCTTAATTCTCCTGTGCTTACTTTCCCTGAGTTATAAGAGTACTTAAATAGTATAATTTTAAAAATACATTTATTTATTTATTTATTTATGGCTGCATTGGGTCTTCGTTGATGCACGCGGGGTTTCTCTATTTGTGGTGAGCGGGGGGGGCTACTCTTCATTGCGGTGCATGGGCTTCTCATGGCGGTGGCTTCTCTTGTTGCAGAACACAGGCTCTAGGCATGCGGGCTTCAGTAGTTGTGGCACGTGGGCTCAGTAGCTGTGGTGCACAGGCTTAGTTGCTCTGCGGCATGTGGGATCTTCCCTCACCAGGGCTTGAACCTGTGTCCCCTGCATTGGCAGGCGGATTCTTAACCACTGTGCCACCGGGGAAGCCCAAATAGTCCAATTTAAAGTATGAACTTAGGTAAAGCAGGAAGCATTAGTTAGTGTCTTTAAGTATTGGTGGATCAGAGCTGTATAGAGTTTGGATCTCAAAACCGGGATTACAAAGGATCTCAGCAGGATGCTATTCAAACACTACTCTCCTAGAAGGCAGGTAGCCTGGGCTAAAGGGACTTCTTTTTGAGGCTGGTGTGGAATTTCTGTCTTTGTCCTCGTACTTTCAGCCCATTCGTTGGACTACTCGCATGACCCAAAGTGGTAGCATATATAGAAAATTGTTGCCCAACCACTGAATCTTGACAATTTGCAGAATAAGGTATATGGATAATCCACTAACTGTAAAGGTGGCTTTGACAAAATAAGAATCATGGAAAACACTATTTTACGCATGCAATTTAATAAAGCAAAATAAAATGTGATGTCATTTTTAGAGTCAGGAAAAAGGAAATTTTAATAACTTGGATTAAACTGGAGGAGGGAGGAAAGTGTATGTAAGGAAAAAAATCTGTAATTGTAATCATTTTAGATTTGAGTAAACAGGACTTTTAAAATACATCAGACCTTGTATATTTATGAATTTTATTCCTTTTCTGATATTCATCTTGGAAGGCTAAGATCTAAAATGATTTCAGAAAACATCAAATATTTCCTGTGTGCTAGATAGAATACAGCCATTAATTGTGTCAGAACTCCTGGGGAGGTGGGGATTGCTATTTGAGCCTGCTTATGAACACAGAAAAATATTCTTACAGTAGTCACCTTGGATGGGCAAAAGGACTTACCTAGTATTATTCCCTACATTTGAGAATGAATGTCTTTAGGCTCTTTCTGATAACTAGATTTACCTTTATAGGAGGAAGATTTGCAAATGTGGCAGCTATTCAGATGATTGTCAGATGGCTTCTGTGTGCAAGGCAGCAGGCTAGGTATTCTGGGGATGTTAATTCACTCATGATCTCAGCCTTTAGGGAGGTCATAGTCTAAGAGTGAGAGTAAGATGTATTTACCTCTAAAAATTAGCACATAAGATAGTGAAGGGAAGCACAAAGAATTGCTGGGGGGAGTTAAGAGACCTCCTGATTGTGCAAGTATGGTAGTTTTTTTCCCCCTTAAACAGTTAAGTTTTGTAGGCATGCCTTCTTATGTTTAAATTTTTTATTTCATTGTTTTCAAGTGGGTACAATAATGAACTCTATATAATATAAAATAAGCATTGCCTAGGAGAAGCCCTAGAGGAATTTAATTATTAGATAATAAGGTTTAATAATATCTGAGTGCCTCCTGGAGAAATCAGAGGTGATTTCGGGCAAAATCCTTGCCCTTAAGTAACTTAATCTAGTAGAGATTTGAATTATTTGCTTTTAGCATATCAAATGTTGATGCTTGAAAATAATTTTCTTAAGCAGTTTAAACATACCCTGTGATTTTATTTATATTGTTCATTTGCCTGGTAAACCTTTTCTTCATGGATAATATAGTGTAAATTTCAGCCAACTCTAAATTAATAAATTTTGATTTTTGAAGTTTTAAAGCTACTTTAAAAGATGGTATTTCATGTAACCTTGCATCCTAAAAATAGCAAGAAATACAATTCTAGAATGAAAGTTAGTTTGTTCAAAGAGCTTTCGAAGGATTTTTTAACTTATTAGCAAGTTTTGCATTATGCTTCCTTGTAGTTATTGTTTTTTTCTGCTTTCTTAGTGCCTAATTCAATGCCCAGTGTCTAGTAGATGTTCAATAAATATATTTTAAGATGAATGTAACTTCATCGTTTGATTCTTTTGATACTTGCTACCTCAAAGTGTTTGAAAACAAGCCTATACTAACTATATATTTATCCACACCTTCATTTCTTTCACTTGATTTTATCAATTGCTTTCTTTAGATCAGAATCAAGCTTTGCGACTCTGTCTGGGTAGCACTAGTGTTGGAGGTCAATATGGAGCCATCTCTGCCCTCAGTATCAACAATGACTGCTCACGACTTCTCTGTGGCTTTGCTAAAGGACAGGTAAATAGGAACTTTATTTTACCCATAAGACAATGTAAAATCAATTTTAAAAAATGTATTATCTCTAGATCAGTATCTCGAAGACTAAAACGTGTTATAAAGTGACATGTCTGTAGAGCTAACCTGAGTTTGCTTAGTCTGACTTTTGTCCAAATTTTAAAATATTGACTGAGCCAGAGTCTGTGATTTTTAATATCTTAATTCTTATGTCCATGCAAGTATATAGGTTTTATAAACCAACCAGGCTGTTATACAAAATTTACTTTCTTACTGTAGTGAGGATAATTGTTGTTGATTTTTAAGTACACTATATTCTGCTTTGAGTATTCTTATTACTGTGTTCCTAGATAACTATTTTGGTATTTCTTTTCCTTCTGAAACTGGCAGTAACTTTTGTTTCTTCTCTTCTTCTGACATATTAATTGGTTTGGCAGTAAGCCTTTCTATAATTTTTACCAGTGCTAAAGAGATTGACTCATTAAAGAAATTTCTTTTACCTCTCAGTAAAACAACAAGATTTAAAATCTGAAGGGAAAAGTAGGTTGGGCAGGATGAGGGGAGGATGAAGATGAAATAAAGGCCCCATGCTTTAGTGGATCTGCAACCTTTAGTTATGTTTTAACTTTATAGTTCTTTGTCTGCAATGTTTATAGACCAGGAATAGATTATTTCAGCCAAAAGCCAGGATACTTAAGTCCAAAAAAGAGCAATAAATTTGTTTTTAAAGCATTTAGTTGTCTTATAGATCACTATGTGGGATTTGGCCAGTGGAAAACTTCTAAGATCAATAACAGATGCTCATCCTCCAGGAACAGCAATATTGCATATTAAGGTAAAGTCCTTATTTTCTTTTTCTAATAATCTTTATTATTATGCCTTTGTATCCATTTTTAAGTAGATTTCTTTATAAACAGAATCCTTGAAAGTGAACTTTTATTTGACTGGCCCAACAAGATGTTTTCCCAAGTTAAAACCAGAGATGGGCTGGCATGGTAACATTCAGCTATAAGTTGTATTGAAGTCTAGTAGATATAGCAGGGAAGAGAGTAAATTGATGTGATCCTGGACGAAAGCCTGGCAGCAAAGACAGGCAGTACCCTACTGAAAACCCATGTGCAGATTTTAAAAGGTCTTTTTACTTTGTTTAGTCCGCCAGGATTTTATTGCTGAGGCGGTGTGCTCTGTCACACTTTGTTGGGAATTACCTGAAGTTCAAGGCACCAATTGTGAAAGAACCAAGCTTTGCATTATGTTTAGAAACAAATCTGTTGGTTTATTTTCTTTCAGGCCTCCAAAGGAAAAGCATCAAGATTTGAATCTTGGCTTTCTCCTTACATGCCTGAAAATAATAAACCAACTTAGGTAACAGATTTCATTTATAAATGCAATGCGAACCTTGGTTTTTGTATGCTGTCAAGCCCATGTTCAGAAGTATAAAATGTACAGGACTATAACTAAGGAAGTCTAAAATCAGATCTTCTGGATTTTAACCATGTACACATTTGGTTACTTAGCTGTGCAGACCTCTCTTATCCATACACATTCTTTTTAAAGTCTGGTAGCATCTGGAGTCTATGTGTCTGCATCTCGGTTAGTTACATAAAAGTCTTTTGTGACAAAGCAGCATTGAAGCTTTTAGTTACAATGAAAACAACCAAGACAAGTAAAAGTAGAGAGAATTTCTCCTCTTTCTGAACATCATGGCAGTTTATCTTGACCTCTTTTCATATGGCATGAGCCAACCTCTAGTATGTTGTAGTTGTTTGTGTTATGTCTTATCTCCTTTAGTAGATTGAGATCTTTGAAACCAGGATCTATTTCTCTTTAATTTTTGTGTGTTACATGTAGTAGCACATTACAATAAACAGTGCTCAATAAATGTTTGGTTGGTTGTTTATAAAAGTCTAGTCCATTTGCAGAAAAATGCAAAATCTTTGGGAGAAGCAATAGGAAACAGATAAAGGCAGAGAGAAAAAGGCAGAAGAATGCAGCTGACGTTAAAAGCAGACTAGTAGTGGACGTTGTGTTTCTTGGGAATGGTGATAAGTGCAGACACTGACTTTACTTCTGAGGTCTTCCATTGACAACGGCTACTTGTGCTTCAAACCTCTTACTCGTTGTTCTCCAGACTTAACCCTACACATCCCATCAATAACAGTTTGGGCTTTAATTCATTTATATATACATATGTATGTGTGTGTGTGTGTGTGTGTGTGTGTGTGTGTGTGTGTGTATATATTTATTTATTTAAAAATTATTTAAATATATTAGTGTACTATATTTAAGTACATTATAAAACACATACACAAGAAGTAGAAAATTAATAAATAAAATCATGAGTGCTGTTATTTTCCCTACACTCCACTTTGGCAACTACTCATCTAGGCCTTGAGAACAAAGGTGTAGGACTTCTTTACCCGTGTGTGGGGTTGAGGAAGAATAATTTCATAATAGCCTCCTGTACCTCAACCATCCCTGAAGAGCACAAAGGCATGAGATTTAGGATGGTTTTACAAACCTCTGTGGTTAGGGAGACTAGTCACTGTAAGTGATACAAATTAAGTTATTCAATTTTGTATCTTACAACACTCATATCTACCATACCGCATAAGCCCTTAGGACCATCTGTCATTCTGAACATTATTTATTATTTGAGTTTTCTAGGGTAGATAATAATAACTGAAGGTATACTCTGTCGAAGAAGATTGAGGGGGCAGCACGTTTTAGGAAGAGTTACATAAAAAGTTAAACTGTTTTACATGTAGTGGATTAACTCTTCAGTTATTGGAAAACATATTCCAATAAGTTTATTTCCCAAAGACACAAAATATCTTTCACTGTGTCTTTATTCTTGAAAGCTAGGCAACTGCAAATGTATCCAGAGTATCCTATTTAGCTTAGCAGCAAGTTAGAAAAAATTAATGTAAGAACCTAAGTAGAGAACTTTAGGGCTTTTATGAGTCATAGTTTGTATTTTTCTTTTATCCTGATGAAAGGTGGTTTTTGCTTTTTTTAAAGCCTCATTTTTTTAAAGATATTGAGCCATTTTTATTCCAAATATGGGTAAGTTTGTATGTTTAGAGTACTGAGGTAGATATAGTTTAGGTGATTTCAAATGCTATTAAATGTGTTTGTCTTAGATTTTATAATTTTTCCCCGTACCTTTTTAATACTTGATTAGTTGTCTGAAAATGTATAAGAAAATAAATCCCTTCTCTGTTTAGTTTACAGATGATCCAACTCTTGCAGTTTGCAACGACAGCGGAGGCTCTGTTTTTGAATTGACATTTAAGTAAGAGACTAATGGACATTTGTAGACAAATGAAAAGATTAGCTCCAGTTTAATGACTTGAAGTTGAATATGAAGAGGTCTGGAAAACCCATGTGATGGAAATAGCTTGTGGCTGTGTATTACACTTAACCTGGGGGGGCTTATAGAACATACAGAGCACCAGGCCGGGCCCCCCCCCCCCCCCCCCCTCTTAAAGGAGGTCCGAGATAGGATTCTAGACTCCTACTCCCCAGAGTATTCATAAGCTCTGTCAGTCTTGGGAACCATTATTCTGGAGTATCTCACTAATTTCCGTTTAGGCCCCAGGCCCAGTTGATTATAACCATAATGGCCAGGTGTAGAAAGGTTTTTATTGCCTTGGCATTGCCCTGTTTACTCTTTAAATAAGAGGAAAGACTATTTAGATACATGGAAGAACATTTACAAATCTGAGTTTAAAAAAAGTAGAACAAAAAATGCAATGTGTATTATATTTCCATAAGTTCTTCAAAGTAAGGACTATGTTTCTTGTATTTCTCACACCTTCTAACAATGTTGAGCCCAAAGTAATTGCTTAAAAAATACTGTTGATTTATTTAGCTAACGTTTATTGAGCATCTCCTATGTGTAGGCATTGTTCTAGACACCAGAGTTACAGCTATGAACCAGGCAAGGTTGCTACTCCAATAGAACTTACATTCTAGTTGGGTCGGGGGTAGGGAGACACAATAAACCAATGCATAAATGAAATAACTGTAGATAGTTATGAGTACTGTGAAAAAAATAAAACAGGTCAGTGTGCTGGAGTACATTTGAGTATAATTTAGTAAGGCTTCTCTCCAAAGGTGACATTTGAGCAAAGACCTGAATGACAATCTGGTCAACAAGTGGAAAGATATAGGAGAAGTGTTCCAGGCAGAGGCACGTTCAAGCACAGAGCCTTTGAGGTGGGCACAGCATGGCATGCTGGAGCAGTGGAGAGAAAGCAGGTGTTGCTGGAGCATGCGTTTGTCAGGAGCAACAGTAGTGGGAGAGGAGTGAAGGCAGGAGCCAGATCACATAGGACCTTTTAAACATGGTGAAGAGTGGATTTTATTTTATGTACAGTGGCAAGCCATTGGAGATTTTTTAGGAGAAGGGTGATAAATCTGACCCACACATTAAAAATGACATGCTGATGTCATGTGGAGTTTGGATTGTTGGGGGCAGGAGTAACAATTGTTGGATTGTTAGGAGGCTTTTGTAGTAGGCCACGCTAGGGCTATAGCACCTTGGAGCATTGCTAAGTTGGTCTGACATTTTTTGGTTACATTTTCAGGAGAGTGATGGGAGTGAGGACATGTGAATCTAGGTGCCTGTTTAGTGGTTCCAAGGGTGAAGTTTGCTGTATTGAGCCTCTCCATTCTAAGCCCGAGTTGAAAGATCATCCCATCACACAGTTTTCCTTACTGGCCATGGCATCCTTAACAAAGGTAGGTATATTTAGAAGATGAAGCTCATAACTTTAGAGGCTTTGAATACCAAAAATTTGAAAATTGCAGGGTAAATATTAAAATGTATTTTTTCCCCTAAAGATACTGGTCATTGGATTGAAGCCATCCTTGAAAGTGTGGATGACTTTTCCTTATGGACGGGTAAGTAAGCCTCTCCTTCTTATCGGTAAAAAGACCATGTCAGGAGATTGGGGAGAATGACTTGCAAGTGGCACATTCTGTGAGGTTGTCAGAAAACTAGGTAGAATGGAAATCAGTGCTGCAAAGGTCACTTTCTGATTACCTTGATGTGACCAAAGCAGCATAAGCTGGTGACTACAGCAGTAACCTGGGGATCACAAGATCTGTACTTTTCTACCTTTATTCTGTTAAGTTTTTCTCTCATGAACAGCTGCTGCTTTGATAATGAACTGCTGATAGAGAACACCCCACCGTGATACCCAGCATGAATTGCCACTGCATACTCTTTCCTTGGCTTCTTCTGCCTCTGATATTTTACTTTGGGGGATGATACTTCTCAGAATGTATTACGCACACCTCAATTTCCCTTTTCTTTTTCCTGATTGGTTGTTTTCAAAGAGTTGTTTTCTTCCAGTGTGTATATGAGGAGAGGCATTGATGGGATGGGATAGGATGGAGAATGATGGTGCAGAACGAAGACTGGTTCAGAAAGTAGCCTCTGTAATGAGGGAGCTCACTCTTCTGTTTTCTTGTTGGTACTCGGTGTATCTTTGGACCCCAGGGGAAGCAGGTCTGCCCTTTCAGCTGGCAAAGCTGGCTTATATTGACATTAACAGTTCTTAGGTGAGCTTCATTGGCTAATTGAGATTTATCATGGTAGTATGTGTTTACATCTTTTTGTATGTTTTTATTGGTGTTTTTTCCAACATTTTATTATGAACATTTTCAAACAAATAGAGAAGTTGAAAGAATTTTACATTGAACATCTATATACTTATTACCATTGTAAAACTCTACCATTAGCATTTTATTGTATTTTATTACATACCTGTTTGTGCACCCATCAAATTATGTTCTTTTTAAATGTATTTCCAAGTAAATTACAGAAATTAGTACTCTTTTTTCCTAAATATTCAACATGCATATGATTAAGTACAGTTCAGTATCTGTTGAAGTTTTTCCTTTGGTGTAACAATTTACATACAACAAATGTACAGATCTTGAGTGTACATTTGCTGAACTTTGACAAGATGTATGTACTTTTGTAATTCAAACCTCTGTCAAGATGTGGAACATTACCATCCACACAGAAAGTTCCCTCATGACACTTCCCAGTCAGTCCCTGCTCCTTTGGAATTGATTGATTGATTGATTGATTGATTGGCTGCATTGGGTCTTTGTTGCTGCGTGCCGTCTTTTCTCTAGTTGCGGTGAGCGGGGGCTACTCTTCATTGTGGTGCATGTGCGTCTCATTGCGGTGGCTTCTCTTGTTGCGGAGCACGGGCTCTATAGACGCGCGGGCTTCAGTAGTTGTGGCTCGCGGGCTCTAGAGCGCAGGCTCAGTAGTTGTGGCGCACAGGCTTAGTTGCTCCGCGGCATGTGGGATTTTCCCAGACCAGGTCTTGAACCCGTGTCCCCTGCATTGGCAGGCGGAGTCTTAACCACTGCGCCACCAGGGGAAGTCCCTCCTTTAGGAATTTTAATAAGAAATTAGGAGAAGTTTTATCAAGGAACACCAGTCAGATGCTGTTGTAAACCAGAGTTTTCCCTTTGTTTTTCTGTGTGTTAACAGTGATGACTTTTTTTTTCCCTTCTCCTCACTTAGATGGATCCTTCCAGTGTTCCATTGCTGGCCTGGCACTTCGTGGCAGTGCATAATTATGTGAATCCCATGCTTGCCTTCTGCAGAGGAGATGTTGTTCATTTTCTACTGGTAAGTCCTAATATGATGCTAGATCTGTGGTAAAGTCCTTTATCATAAGATGATTTTTTTGATTCACCAGTAATTTAATATTGTGTCAAAGAAATATGCTATCATAATTCTTTGGAGAGAGAGTGACCTATTTAATGTTTATTCGAGGCTTTAGTGGTTAACATGGAAAACAGATGATCACCCTCAGCTCCATGCCTCTTCATGGTATATTTCTCAGTTCCATCTCCTTTGACTAATAAATAATTGATGGTTTATGTGTACGTATGCATATATAAATGTACATAGGTCTGTATTAATGGCTTACCTATCTACATATAGTGTATTTATTAGACAGCAAGTTATCATTGAGCACATACTATGTTATCTACACTGTAATGGACATGAGGCAATTGAAAGAAGTGTAAAACTTAACTCCTTCTTTCACATAGGTTAAGATATGTTTTGAAAGGCAAAACCAGTATGTTCATTACTACTAGTGAGAACAGTTTAAGGATTCAAGTATGTGATGAGAATTTAAAAATTGCTATAAGTTCAGAGTATGAAGAGATTTGTACAGACTAAAGAGGATGTGGAAGACTTTATGAAGGATATAAGGCAGATACTAGGGACTTCCCTGGTGGCGCAGTGGTTAAGAATCTGCCAGCCAATGCAGGGGACATGGGTTCGAGCCCTGGTCCAGGAAGATCCCACATGGCACAGAGCAACTAAGCCCCTGTGCCACAACTACTGAGTCTTCGCTCTAGAGCCTACAAGCCACAACTACTGAGCCTGTGTGCTACAACTACTGAAGCCCATGCACCTAGAGCCTGTGCTCCAGAACAAAGACAAGCCACCGCAATGAGAAACCCACGCACCGCAATGAAGAGTAGCCCCAGCTCGTCGCAACTAGAGAAAGCCTGTGCGCAGCAATGAAGACCCAACACAGCCAAAAATAAATAAATAAATGAATTTATTAAAAAAACAAAAAACAAAAAAAGGCAAATACTACAGGAGGGGTGAATATGCATATTGGGGAAAATAAGATGAACTGAAGTTATAGAGGTAAGAATGTGCCTATGGAATCTCTTCTTGGGTTTCCTAGCTCAGTGAAGCAAGTATACCACTATCCACCTAGTTTCTCCAGCCAGAAATCTAGGTGTTGCCTTTCAGTTACACTTCTCTCTTTATTTCTACTCTATCACACATCTATTGACTCTGAGTATACTTCCTCTTTGTCTCCCCCATTGCTGCTTCCCCCTGACATCTCTAGCCTAGGCTCTGGAGTAGCTTCCTGACTAGTCTTTGGCCTCAGTGTCTTTTTTTTTTTTTTAATTGAAGTATAGTTGATTGACAGTGTTGAGTTAGTTTTTGGAGTACAGCACAGTGATTCAGTTTTTATACACACACACACACACACACACACACACACACACAGATTATTTTCAGATTATTTTCCATTATAGATTATTATGAGATACTGAATATAATTCCCTGTGCTGTGCGGTAGGACCTTGTTGTTTATTTTACATAGAGTAGTTTGTAGCTGCTAATCCGAAACTCCTAATTTATCCCTCCCCCTCCTTTCCCCTTTGGTAACCATAAGTTTGTTTTCTATGTCTGTGAGCCTGTTTCTGTTTTGAAAATAAGTTTATTTGTATCATTTTTTTAGATTCCAGATATAAGCATATAAGCACATATAACTGACTTACTTCGCTTAGTACGATAATCTCTAGGTCCACCCATGTTGCTGCAAATAGCATTATTTCATTCTTTTTTGTGGCTGAATAGTATTCTGTTGTATGTGTGTGTGTGTGTGTGTGTGTGTGTGTATACATGTATATTTATACACCACATTTTCTTTATCCATTCCTCTGTCAACGGACATTTAGGTTGCTTCCATGTCTTTGGCCTCGGTGTCTTTACATATGCCAGCACCTCTGCCAGGAAAGCTGTGTGCTCTCTTCCACATTATACTGGCTCATGATTAGCATTGCCTTTCCTGACCTCCTGACCTCAGTTAGCATTTCCCGCTTCATAGACACTGATAAGACCTTTTTTGACAACACTCAGCATTTTAAAAATTACTTATCTAATATTTTTTTTCCTCACAAGACTGAAAGCTCTGTAAGTCTAAAACCAACTCTACTGCTCTATTCCAGCCACTAGGACACTGCTTGTATGTAGAAAGTCCCTAATAAATATTTATAGAGTTAATGACAGGGAGAAACTTATTGTTGAGAATAAAGTTGAACATACGGCATGGATCTTGATCAGGGGTTGGCAGACTGTGGCCTATGGGCCAGATCTGGCTGGCTGCTTGTTTTTGTAAAGTTTTATTGAATACAGTCATGCCCATTTGGTTATGTATTATTTATGGCTGCTTTTGCACTACTGTGGCAGAGTTGAGTAGTCGTGACAGAGACTGTATGCTCTGTAGAGCCTAAAATACTTACTGTATGGCCTTTTACAGAAAAAGTTTGCCAACCTCTGATCTAGATTATATAATAATTGACCTAGATTGGTAATGGGGAGCCATCACAGGTTCTTAGGTAATTAAAGTGATGTTTTAGGAAGATCACTGTAGAAATAGTAAAATGAACAGATTATAGGAGGTTGGAGGGAAAGGAAAGGTTTTGCTTTTGTAATAAAGCAAGTGTGACGTCTTTAGACAAGGATGGTTGGTTGCAGTGAGAGTTAGGGATGGCATTTTGAAGGAAAGACAAGGTTTCTCATCTTAGTGGATCTGGGGACCGAAGGACATAAACAAAACATTGCATTTCTGGCTTTGCATTTTAGAAGCATGAAATATTCAGTGAGTTAGGGTCAGGGAAGAATTGAATGTGTTGGGTTGGAAGTGAAGGTGAGACTCTCAAGTGTTGTATTGGGGAATGTCCTCTGGGAGGATAGGCAGTCCAGGTCTGGGGTGAAAATGAGAATTCCAGAATAGAGAAGGTAGTTGAAGCTGTGAAAATCAAAAGCGAAAGCATACATAACCTTGTTGCACACTCATGTAGGGGAAAGGAAAAAGAAAAGACAGTAGGAAAGGAGGATCTTATAAAGGCATCTAGAAGTAGGAGGGGAAATAGACCAGTATGGCATCACAGAAGATGAAGAAGGAGAGGCTTCAGCACATTATCAATTCCAGGGTAATACCAATGCCAAAGAGAGATCAAGGAAGAAGACTGACGATAAGGCCGCCAGATATGCAAGAAGTAGTTCTTTAGAAACTTTTCAGAGGACTAATTATCAGTGGAATTGAGGTGGAAGCTAGATTGTAGAGCCTTGTTAGAGAAATGAGTATCTAGAAGAACAGACTCACACAATCATAGAACAGCATTTGGTTACAAGAGGAAAAAGAATGGTTAACTTTCTGGAAGAAGTAAATGAAGGGAAGGTGTTTTGCTTTTGTTTTTTGAAGGTGGAAAAGTCAGAAACCTGTTTGATAGCAAGAGGAAAAAGGTCCTTTGAAAGGAGTGACTGAGTATGTTAGCAGGGGAGGGGTAATATTAACAGTAATGGAGGGCGTAGGATTTAGAGTATATACACGTGAAGTGATTTTGTTTAGCAAGGACCTTAGCCAATCTTAGAATAGTTAATGTTGGCATTGACCTTTTTGTTTACGAAACACTTTCAACATATGCAAGATATGGAACAATTTGGTGCTGTCTTATTTTCATTTTACAAATGAGGAAACTGAAAGAATAAATGGTTTACTCTTGGTGACTCAGCTGTAATAGTGGAACTTACTCTTAAACACATAGCTGTAGATCTTATGCTCCTTTTTACCAGAGCATTCTTTCTTACAGGGGAGGTGACTTAGGAAGTGAAGATGGGAGTACACAAAGGGCTCACACTAAATGGTCTCAGTTGTTTGTTAAGATATCTGGTGAGGTCAACACTACAAGTGTTGGGACTAGAAGGCAAAGAGGAATTGTGACTTAAAGGGAAAGGAAGACATCTAGAAGACGACTATGGAGATTATGCAAGAAAACCCAGGTTGAATTAAACGTCATGAATTTCAGGCAGGTCATTGTGGTGTGTTGTTCTTCTTCAGTGCTCTGTCACCTTGGAGCATAAGTGGAGAGAGCAAATTATAAGGACGAATGAAGATTATAGAGAGTATATATATGCATATATAAGTAAAATATTGACACTTGAGGTTCTTTTGGGAAATTTTGGGCTGTTTGAGCTATAATAGTATCATACTTCACCCAAAGAAGTCTAGTCTTGTCACTGCAGCAGTTTTTTTCCTTTTCATGAACTTTTGTTTTACTTTTTTACATTATGCCACCAATCCCATTTTATGCTTTAACTCTGGCTGAATAGTCATTGACGTGATGCAGTTAGGTTTTTCTGAATTATGACAGAGTGAATATTACATACAGCATTTGCCTGTACAGACTTACCCCAGGGATATTGTGGGTTCAGTTTCAGACCACTGCAATAAAGCAAATATTGCAATAAAGTGAGTCACATAAGTTGTTTGGTTTCCAAGTGCGTATAAAACTTATGTTTACACTATACTGTAGTCTTTTAAGTGTGCAATAGCATTATCTCTAAAAAACAATGTACATACCTTAATTTAAAAATACTTTATTGTTAAAAAATGCCAAAACAATTACAATATTAACATCAAAGATCACTGATCACAGATTACTATAACAATACAATAATAATGAAAAAGTTTGACGTGTTGCAAGAATTACCAAAATGTAGCACAGAGACATGAAGTGAGCAAATGTTGTTGGAAAAATGGTGCTGATAGATTGATTGACACAGGGTTGCCACAACCCTTCAGTTTGTAAAACACACAATATCTGGAAGCACAATAAAGTGAAGTGCAATAAAACAAGGTATGCCTAAACTGACAACTAGACCACTGACCAGGTGTACTATGGATTTTGGTACAAATCATGATGTGAATGATTTTTTTCATTTGTATAGTTTCTTTAATTATCAATATTTTTGTTTTATCCATATTCTGAATGGAAATCATTTTCTAGGTGGATTGACTAGGTGAGACTTTAAAACGTCTCTCAAACAATAGCTGGTATTTAGGTTGTTTTTATTTCATCATCAGGTTAAGAGAGACGAATCTGGAGCAATACATGTTACTAAGCAAAAGCATCTTCACCTATACTATGACCTCATCAACTTTACTGTGAGTATTATTGAAATGAAATATCCCCGTTCATTTTATGTAATTGGTTTGAGTCCATGTTGTATTAAGGCTACCAGGATTTCTGCCATAAATCATGACCTTTAGGATTATATAAAATGTGGACAGAAGTGAAGTCCTGGGCTTCCCTGTGGTGCAGTGGTTAAGAATCCACCTGCCAATGCAGGGTACACGGGTTCGAGCTCTGGTCCAGGAAGATCCCACATGCCGCTGAGTGACTAAGCCCCTGTGCCACAACTACTGAGCCTGTGCTCCGCAACAAGAGAAGCCACCGCAATGAGAAGCCCGTGCACCGCAATAAAGAGTAGCCCCCACTCGCTGCAACTAGAGAAAGCCCGCGTGCAGCAACGAAGACCCAACGCAGCCAAAAGTGAATACATTTTTTAAAAAAGTTAAATCCTGCTTGTACTGAATAAAGTCTGAGGCTGGTGTGATGCCACATTATTTTTATTGCCTTTTAGCCTCATGTCCTGCTGAACACTGGCAGGATCAGTAAAAGTTTTCTTTAATGTCCTGATTAGCTCAAAAGGGAGATCAGAATCATTTCTTCAGGATGATTGCCAGGCTTTTTTTGTTAACACATTTTTGTACTGCTGAGTATGTCCTAATTGGTTCAGGAGTTCAGGAGCTATTCTTTATCTGTGGCTGAAAACTTTTCAGGGTTCTGTCTCTACTATGCATCTCAGTCCTGAGCAACTTTTGGTTTAAAAAAAAGATTATTTCTTTTTGCATCAGTTTTTATAATAGATGATTTATTAATTTATTTGCACATTGCCTTTCAATCTCATATACAGACTTGATTTAGAAATAATACTTTTTTTCATACACATTTCATGAAATAATTTTGTTCAACCTCTTCTCATGTGTATAAGGCATCAGTGTTTTTGTCAACAAGGGTTTCAACAAGAACCCCTTGTTGAAAATCATCTAACATAGTTTTCTAGAATTCATCATCATTGCTTCCATTTAAGATGTTTGAGATACAGCACTTTAAAAATCTGCATATGATTCTGTCCCTGGAAAAAATTTTCCCAACCACAGGTAGCCATTCTCCTAATAGTAGGACAGTTGGTGTTTTTCATTTGTCCTGTGGCTTATTCATGATGTGACCCCTAACTGCATTGCTTTGTAAATTACCTTTAAAAGGCTTGTTTACAATGTGTCAACACTTAAAATTGTAAGGATCTAATCCCAAGAATAATTGCTAATCCTGCTAACATTTTTTGTCATTCTTTCTCTTTTAACCAGGTGACCTTTGAAAACATCTAAAAACTAGCACTAAGTTTATACAGGGCTGAATAATGTGTCTTTCCTAAATGATACTTTGTTTCTCAAAGTAAAGTAATCAAGAGAGCACCTTACAAAAGCTCTTTGTAAATGATTTGAGTGTCAAACTCTGTTTCCTGAGGGACAGTGTTTTTTTTGAAAACCAAACCCTTCCTGTATAACACAGGGTTAAAGTATATATTCAACATAGTTAAAAGAAAATTGATCCATTTTCAACTTGATTGTCTTTGATATGATATTATGCAAATAATTTCTGATAACATAGGAAGAGTTCATATAAATAAACCAAAATGAATACCAGAGAGAGAAGTACAGGGGAAGTACTTTGTTCTGGTTAATTTAGAATTCTAATTGAGCAGATTTTAAGACTTCATTTATTTCTTGGGAAGGGATTGAGATTTTTCAAAAAAATATTTTGGGGCTTCCCTCGTGGTGCAGTGGTTGAGAGTCCACCTGCCGATGTAGGGGACATGGGTTCGTGCTCCAGTCCGGGAAGATCCCACGTGCCACGGAGTGGCTGGGCCCGTGAGCCAAGGCCGCTGAGCCTGCGTGTCCGGAGCCTGTGCTCTGCAACAGGAGAGGCCGCAACAGTGAGAGGCCCTCGTACCACCAAAAAAAAAAAAAAATTTTTTGAAAATAAGAAATCTTATATATAACCCAAGAAATTTATCAAAATGGTATCCTTCAGAAGATTTTAACATTATTATTGTTATTACTTTTAATATTATAATAGTACTAATTAAAGAATATTCAGAATATATAGAGAAATAGAAAGAGCAAAGAGCTCTGCCATAATTTGTAGGTATGTTTTAAAGGAAATATATGTTTTAAATAGCTTGTATTTTTAAATATGAATTACTTAAATGGTAACAATCATTCTTTGACCAGATAGGTTTATGAGGTTTCATTTGCCCTTTTGTTTGATTAATGTCAAAAACACTAGAAATGCAAAGTTGGTCACTTTGCTTAAGTCATTTTGCCGATGTACCTTTCAAAAACATTGATAAAAAACAGTATATCCCATAATATCTATTAGAGCTTTTAATTAGCCTTCTTTTACACTATGAGTCATTTTAACACCATCAAAACTCAGCTGTGCACCTGTCGTTCTCTGGGTTGTCACCGAGTAGTTCTTGCTGTGATTGTGGTGTCATCAAGTTATTAATTAAATGGATAAGGTCGTCAGTGTCATTTAAGTGAGTTGCCAAGCTCTTTTGCCCTGGATGATGGTGGGGATGGGCCTCACTTTTGTGTTGTCGTGTGCTTGAATTACAGTGGATAAACTCACGCACGATTGTGCTCTTGGACAGTGTAGAGAAGTTGCATGTGATTGATCGGCAAACTCAAGAGGAGTTGGAAATGGTGGAGATCTCAGAAGTTCAGTTGGTCTATAATAGCAGCCATTTCAAATCTCTAGCCACTGGAGGAAACGTGAGCCAGGCACTGGTAAGGGTAATCCATTATCTTAGTATTGCTTTGATAAACTTGGTATTTTGTTGTTGTTTTGTTTTAGAAATAGGAATTCTGAGGAGTTATCTTTAAGTCTTGAGATTTTTTTTTTAAAAAGCCACTAACTAGGTTGAAGTGGATGTGAGTGTGTTTGTAAGTATTCAGGAATGTAAACTAGAACAATAATTCCTGTTGTCTTCTACTTGGAAATGTGACTAATTTAATACCAAAGAATTTTAACTTTCATACTGAAATAATGAAATGAAATTGAAAGTTCATGAGAAAGAAATTGTAAAAGCAAGGTATTTTAGAAAGTTTATTATGTTGACAACAAGCCTGATAGATTTAAGGAATAAATGACTAGAGAGACAGGTAGCCTATAAGGCTTTGGAAATATTTGGGTGATTAGTAAAGGCTGGAACAGGTATGGAGGCTGTAGTCATTAAAAGGCAAAGATCACTTTGAGAGAAAGAAAGATGATTCTGGAGGAATAGGAAATAGATGAAATGTAGGAGCCTGCAGAGAAGGAAGACACAAAAGTTATGATCTTAGTATTAATTTTACTATATTTTAAGCAATGACAATAATGGCCTTTAGCAGTTTACACAGGTAGTTTACAGTTAAATTACTTTGAATTGTGATCTCATGTTTCCTAAGCCAATAATCTTTAAGCAGGAAATTTAGACTTTTTGAGTCTTCTCTGGATAATTTCTTGAAAAAAGTAGTAATGAAGGTCATATATAATGAGTGTCTACAGTATAATATCTAGCCATTACTCAAATCTCCCTGAGATATTAGAGCATAAATATATGTGAAGGGGTCTTCCATATATATTTTCAGAATTTAGAAACCAGGAAAATCCAGGAGAAGAAATGGTAATGCAGTAGAATTCACTAAAGTAAGAGTAATTATTGTCCCACACTTAGATATTTTCTTTTGTCTGAATGGTTATTAAAAATACTGATAGACTTTGAACTTGCACTTTCAGCCAAGATGGAATAATAGGGACTGGATTTACTCTCCTGTCTGGAAAAAAATCAGGAAAAAAACCCCAAAACAAAAAACAATAGTTTTCAAGATATTAGTGAACTTGAAGATAGAGCAATAGAATCTATCCAAAATGAAGTAGAGAGAAAAAATTTAAAAAACACTAGTGTTAGTGACTGCAGTGAGACAGCACCACTTAGCCTAATAAATGTGTAGTTGAAATCTCTGAAGGAGAGGAGGGAAAATAATTTAAAGAAATAATGGTCAAAAACTTTCCTAAACTATAAACACAGAATTGCAAGAAGCTCAGTGAACCCAAGCACAAGTAAAATAAACATAGATTGATCCAAATGAATTGGAAAGAGGAAAATATTAAAGCAGGCAGAGTAAAAAGACACATTAAATGCAGAGGAGCAACAAGTGTGAGAGCAGATTTCTCATCAGAAACAAACTGCAGCAGTCTCCAAAGAAGATATACAAATGGCCAATAAACAGATGACAAGATGCTCAGCATCATTAATCATTAGGGAAATGCAAATCAAAATCACAGTGAGATATCATTTCATGCCCACTAGGATGGCTATAATCAAAAACACAGACAATAACAAATGTTGATTAGGATGCAGAAATATTGGAACTCTCGTACTTTCCTTGTGGGTTATGGTGCAGCCACTGTGGAAAACATTTTGGCAGTTCCTCAAAATATTAAACATAAAGATTCCATATGACTGAGCGATTCTACTCCTAGGTAGCTACTCAAGTGAAACGAAAACATATCTCTGCATAAACACTTGTACACAAATGTTCATAGCAACGTTATTCTTAATAGCTAAAAAGTCAAAACAGTGAAAATGTCCACTAGCTGATAGATAAACAAAATGTGGCATATCTGCGTAATAGAATGCTGTTCCTCAATAAAAAAGATGAACTGTTGACACATGCTACAACATGGATGAACCTCAAAAATACTGTGTTAAGTGAAAGAAGCCATATGGAAAGACCATATACTCTTTGATTATATTTATATGAAATGTCCAGAAAAGGCAGGTTTAGAGAGCCAGACGTGGATTAGTGGGGCTGGGACCAGGAGTAGGAATGAGGGTTGACTGGAAATAGGTAAAAGGTATCTCTGTGGAGTGATGGAAATGTTCTAAAACTGGATTTTGGTGATGGTTGAACAACTGTACATTTACTGAAAATTATTGTATACTTAGTGAGTGAATTTTATGGTATGTAAATTGTACCTTAATACTGTCATTTAACAAGAGCAGTTGACTGTTTAAAACAAAAGGAATGTTTATGATATGTAGAAGTAATAGTGTGACGAAAATAGTACATAACAGCAGGGAGTGTGGGGAAGGAAGTATATTATTGTAAGGCTGTTAACATTATACATCAAATAGTACAATATTATGTAAATGTAGACTGACAGTTAAAGCTGCATATTGTAAACACTAGAGCAGTCACTGAAAAAGAAGTATACCTTTATAAGTCACTGGTAGCAACAAAATGGAATGTTAAAAAATATTAAATTCAACAAAGCATAAAAAAAGAAGAGGTAATACGAGTAGAAAACAATAAGATAATCTAAACCCAACTATATCAATAATTATAGGAAATGGAAGTAGTCTAAACATTTCAGTTAAAAGGCAAGAATTGTCAGACTGGATAAAAAAAGCAAGAACCAACTATATGCTGTCTACAAAAAGTTCATATTAAATACAAAGACACAGACAAGTTAAAAGTAAGGGGAAGGAAAAAGACATATCATGCAAACACTAATCATTAGAATGGCTATTTTAATATCAGATTAAGTAGATTTCAGAGTAGAGAATATTGTCAGAGATAAAGAGAAATTTCAAATTGATAAAAAAGTGTTAATTTGTCAAGAAGGCATAACAATCTTAAAGGTTTAAGCACCCAATAACAGACCTTCAAAATATATGAAACTAAAACTAACAGATCTAAAAGGAGAAACAGACAAGTCCACAATTACAGTTTGCAAATTTCAAAACTCCTTTATCAGTAAGTAATAGAATTAGTAGACAAAACCATCAAGGGTATAGAAGGCAAAAAAATCATTGACCAACTTGACTTAACTGACATTTATAGAATATTCCACCCAATGAAAGCAAATTACAAACTTTTTCAAGTGCACATGGAGCATCCAATAGATTGTATGCTAGGCCATAAAACAAACTACAGCAAATTGTTGAAGGAATCATCAGGGTAAATCTGGAGAAAACCCAAATATTTGGAAACTAAGTAACACTTTTATAAATAACCTATGAGTCAAAGAAGAAATCTCAAAGGAAATTAGAATATATTTTGAACTAAACGAAAGTGAAAATACAGCATATCAAACAGCTGTGGTCTCAAACAGCTCATACCGCTCAATATCAAAAAAACGAACAACCCAATCAAAAAATGGGCAGAAGATCTAAAAAGGCATTTCTCCAAAGAAGACATACAGATGGGCAATAGGCACATGAAAAGATGCTCAACATTGCTAATTATTAGAGAAATGCAAATCAAAACTACAATGAGGTGTCACCTCACACCTGTCAGAATGGCCATCATCAAAACCACTACAAATAATAAATGATGGAGAGGGTGGGAAGAAAAAGGAACCTTCCTGCACTGTTTGTGGGAATGTAAATTGGCACAGCTACAGGATGGAGGTTCCTTAAAAAACTAAAAATAGAATTACCATATGATCCAATGATCCCACTCCTGGGCATATATCTGGACAAAACTATAATTCAAAAAGATACATGCACCCTAATGTTCATAGAAGCACTATTTATAATATCCAAGACATGGAAGCAACCTAAATGTCCATCGACAGATGAATGGGTAAGGAAGATGTGGTATATACATGGAATATTACCCAGCCATAAAAAGAATGAAATAATGCAGCAACATGGATGGACCTAGAGATTATCATACTGACTGAAGTAAACCAGAGAAAGGCAGATATCATGATATCACTTGTATGTGGAATCTAAACAAATGATACAAATGAACTTATTTATAAGACAGACTCATAGACATACAAAACAAACTTAACGGTTACCAAAGGGGAAAGAGGGGGACGGATAATTAGGAGTTTGGGATTAACATATAAACACTACCATATGTAAAATAGATAATGAACAAGGACCTACTGTATAGCACAGGGAACTATACTCAATATCTTTTAATAATTTATAAGGGAAAGGAATCTGAAAAAGAATATATATATATGTATAACTGAATCACTTTGCTGTATACTTGAAACTAACGCAACATTGTAAATCAGCTGTATTTCAGAAAAAAATTGTGGTCTATAATTAAATTAATTTTGAGGGTGTGGGACTTCCCTGGTGGTGCCGTGGTTAAGAACCCTCCTGCCAATGCAGGGGACACGGGTTCCATCCCCGGTCAGGGAAAATCCCACATGCCATGGAGCAACTAAGCCTGTGCGCCCTAGAGCCCACATGCTGCAACCAGTGAAGCCTGTGCGCCTAGAGCCTGTGCTCCACAACAAGAGAAGCCACTGCAATGAGAAGCCCGTGCACCGCAACGAAGAGTAGACCCTGTTCGCTGCAAGTAGAGAAAGTCCACGCGCAGCAACGAAGACTCAACGCAGCCAAAAATAAAATAAATAAACTTAAAAAAAAGAAAAAAATTTGAGGGTAATTTGTAACGTTAAATACATTAGAAAAAAATATCTCAAATCAATTATCTAGGGTTCTAGCTAAGGAAATAGAGAAGAGCAAATAAACTTGAAGTAGATAAAAGGAAGAAATAATAAAGATGAACATATATCAGTTAAGTAGGAAATGGACAAACAATAGAGAAAATCAAAGAAAATACATTTTCTTCTTTAAAAGATAAATAAAATTGATAAACCTCCAGTGAGACTAATCCAGAAAAAGAGAAGACACAATTACTGATATCAGGAATGAGAGAGGTGCGGTTACTATGGAGTCTAAAGATATTAAAAAAATAATATGAATAACTTTATGCCAATAAATTAAACAATTTTGGATGAAATGGAAAAATTCTTTGGAAGGCACAAATTACCAAAGCTGACTCAAGAAGTGAAAATCTAAGTGGTTGTACTTCTGTATGGCTGTACATTAACTTGATTTCCTAAAAGAAAGTCCAGGCTCAGATAGCTACACTAGTGAAGTCTATTATATTCAAGGAAAAAAATATCAATTTTACACAAAAATCTTTTTAAAAATAGAGAAAAAGAGAGCACGTAATTCTTTTTATGACACCAGCTTACCTCTGATAATAAAACCGACGACTTACAATAAAGAATGTTGTAGACCAATGACCTCATGAGCAGAGAAGCAAAAATCCTTAAAATAGTAGCAGATAGAAACCAGCAATGTATAAAAAGAGTAATTATGGTCAAATGGTGTTTATCCAAGTCATGCCAGGCTGGTTTAACATTTAAAAGTCAATGTAGGGACTTCCCTGGTGGCGCAGTGGTTAAGAATCTGCCTGCCAATGCAGGGGACACGGGTTTGAGCCCTGATCCGGGAAGATCTCACGTGCCACAGAGCAGCTAAGCCCATGTGCCACAACTACTGAGCCTGGGCTCTAGAGCTTGCAAGCCACAACAACTGAGCCCATGTGCCACAACTACTGAGGCCTGTGCGCCTAGAGCCAGTGCTGCAGAATAAGAGAAGCCACCACAATGAGAAGCCCGCACACTGCAATGAAGAGTAGCCCCCATTCACCACAACTAGAGAAAGCCCGTGCACAGCAACGGAGACCCAATGCAGCCAAAAATAAATAAATAATTTATTTAAAAAAAACGTGTAATTCACTGATTTAGTTTATTGTAAAAGGAAGGTCATAATACCATCTCAAAAGATGTAGAAAAGCATTTCACAAAATTCTGTATCCCTGATAAAATTCTTGGCAAACTAGGAATAGAAGGGAACTTCTTCAGCCTGATAATAAAGAGCATCTACAAAAATCCTACCGCTAACGTCATACTTAAAGTGGTACTACCAGAAAACCAAACCAAACAACAACCAAAAAAACCCTGATTCTGATCTTCTAGAGGAAATACAGAAGCAGAGGAACATGTTAAAAGATTCCATGGGGATGCCATTAGCAAAATCCAGATAGTAGGAAACTATGGAATAAGTGTGCCAGCGTCTTCAACAAATAAACTTCAAGGAAAATAAAGGACCGTGAGAGATAGAGGCAAACTCTGTAGATTAAAAGAGACTTAAGAGATGCATCAGCCAGCTTCAGTGTGTGGCCCTTATTTGGGTCTTGATTTAAACAAATGAAATGTAGAAACAAAACAAAGAACGGAAACCTCAATAACATTTGACATTTATGAGAGAATTTGAAATCCAAACACTGATCAGATATTTGACATGGAGGAGTGATTGTTAATTTTTGAAAGCCTGTCAATGAAATTGTGTGGTTATGTTAGAAAGGATTTATTTATTGTGCATATACTGAATTTTTGTAAATGAGATGTTCAAGATCTGAGATTTACTTCAGAATTTTTACTGTGTTATAGGGGAGTCAGTGGGAATATAGATGAAACAAGATTGGTGTGAAGTGATAATTAATGAAGCTGGTTACTGGATACATTGAGTTCATTATTTTATTCTCTCTACCTTTGTATATATTTTAAAATTTTCATGATAAAAAGTTAAGAAAAATTACTAGTTATCAGTATTGACCACTTACATATTTTAGGAGATTTATAAATATTAATGTATTTAAGCCTCCCAGAAACTGCATGGTTTTCAAAGATGGAAAAATGTAATTGTCAGAAGTTTGAAACTTGTTTAAACTCTGTCACCTATTGGGTGACAAAGCCAAAATTTGCAACCAGATTAATCAGACAGTAGGTTTCGTTTCTATTTTGCTGGGCTGTGCTGACTTTCATATACTACGCTGTTTATCTTCCTGTTTCCTCTTGTGTTTTTTGTTGATATTTATTTCAAAGAACTTGGAGGTACCATTTCAATTAGCCCTGTTCTTTGCCAGAAGCAGTGACTACCTGTCATCCAGTAGTGGGCAGGTTGCAACAATTTTGCTTCAGATTTAGAAGTTGGCATGTTCTTCCCTTTACACATTACTCTGAAAAATAAAGAGACCGTATATAAGCAGAGAATTACTTTTTGCACTTTGTCCTTCATGCCACTTCCACTGACAGACTGGCACTTGACTGACATTTTTTCCCCCCACTCACTTATGGGATGAAACCATGTTGTCTCTGTAATCCACATTCTTTAAAACTTGAGACTCCTAATGCATGTAATTTTTACCTTTAAATTTTTTTTTTTTTAGGCTTTGGTTGGAGAGAAGGCTTGTTATCAATCCATCAGTAGCTATGGTGGTCAGATCTTTTATTTGGGGACAAAAGTAAGTTCTTCCACTCTGTGACTTGGTGTGCATTTGTGTCAGGTTAGTAGGGGCTGAAGGAGGTTGCTGGTAAAGAGGGCAGTGCATTACAGAATGAATACTGATTAGCAGTAATCGAAAACTTTTAGGGGTTAGATGATTTTTAATTAATTTTTTTAAGATTGCCCTTTTATTTCATTATAGGTTATTATAAGATGTTGAATATAGTTCTCTGTGCTTTACAACTAATTAATTTATTTCCTCTACTTTTAGACATACTGTATTTTTACTTTTGTTTAGGTTCTGGTTTTCTTTGTTCAGAGGGATACTTTCATAATGTTCCTTCACATTTATGTTTTCATGACCAGGAAGATACCTTATCATTAATATTTGACATGTAATTAAGATGTCCTTTAGCTTAGATCATCTTAGGGTATATTAAAACGCTTTGAGACATTTGACTTAGAATAGG
This sequence comes from Neophocaena asiaeorientalis asiaeorientalis, assembly GCF_003031525.2. Classification (NCBI taxonomy): domain Eukaryota; kingdom Metazoa; phylum Chordata; class Mammalia; order Artiodactyla; family Phocoenidae; genus Neophocaena; species Neophocaena asiaeorientalis. The sequence goes on from NW_020172364.1 coordinate 3,863,220, forward strand.
AACTTTTTGTATGTCAATTTGTTCCTGTGGGGTTTTTTTTTTAAACTTAACATGGAGGGCTTCCCTGGTGGCACAGTGGTTAAGAATCCGCCTGCCAATGCAGAGGACACAGGTTTGAGCCCTGGTGCAGGAAGATCCCACATGCCGCAGAGCAACTAAGCCCATGCGCCACAACTACTGAGCCTGCGCTCTAGAGCCCATGAGCCACAGCTACTGAGCCTGCGTTCTAGAGCCTGTGCTCCGCAACAAGAGAAGCCACCACAATGAGAAGCCCACACACCGCAACGAAGAGTATCTCCTGCTCTCCATGACTAGAGGAAGCCCGTGCACAGCAACGAAGACCCAATGCAGCCACAAATAAATAAATAAATTAAAAAAAAAACTTAGCATGGAGAAACATGTTGGGAGATTGGACTTTCCTTCTTCCTTGTCCGTGGAATTAACTCCCCTTCTTGGACTGTAGACTTACTGACCTTTAAATGTTTGATTTACTCTTTAACGTGGGCCCTTGAAGACCCTTTAGTAAATACTTTTAACTGTAGTATGAAATGTTTTTACTTAAAGAGATGTAAAATGAGATGTAGGACTGAGACAAATGTGTCTCTCAAACAAATCTGTTAAAGATGATAATTTTAATTTCCATCTCTTTGTTTTCCAGTCTGTTTATGTGATGATGCTGAGGAGCTGGAGAGAGGTGAGTTCAAAGTAATTTTATATGCTAGCACTATTGAATTGAGAGCATCTTAACATTTTTTGTTCTGACTTTGCAGAAAAAGAGTATTTGGATTTGTGCTTTTTAATTTCAGAAGTGTACATCAAAACCATTGTAACTATCATATACTTGATTTGATAAAACTGACTATAACTAATGATAAGGTTTGGCTGCATATATCAGAAAATTCAAAAGACCAGTGATGTAAAAGAACTCTCTCTCATGTAAAAGCAATCTGGAGGTAGGCAGTCTGTGGCTAGTATGGCAACTCCGTGGTCTTTGGCATACTACCCTGTTGTGCCATCCTTGTGTGTGGATTCTAGTCTCAAGGTCATTTCATGTTCCAATATGACTGCTGGAGTTCCGGCTTTTAAATCCACATTCCAGGAAGGAGGAAAGAGAAGAGAAGGCTGGCTCCGGCCTTTTAAGGTGACATCCCAGAAAGGTCCAGATAGCACTTCCACTTATCATTGGCCAGAACTTAGTCACATGGCCCCAAGTGGCTACAAGGGAGTCTTAAAAATGTCCTTTAGCTGGTTTATTGCTGTCTCAAATAAACTTGGGATTTGTTACGAAAGAGGAGGGAGTGAATGGATGTTGTGATAACTAGCTGTTTCTGCTACAGTGACATTCTAGCTGTTTCCTCTTTTTATATTTAGGCCTTGTGGCTGCTTATACTAGCCTATACAGTCACTGTACTATCCAGTGCTTTAAGAAATTGTTTTTCTTGGAAATAAGATATTCACATGGTTATTGGAATAATTTTAGCTACTAAGCAGCAACTTCTGGTAAGATATTAGGTAGAATAGGAATTCTGACTGGTGATTGGTCAGACAGAGGGGTCTGTCTTCTCTCATTTATTCATTTTAGAGAGTGGATCACCTCCTGAAACAAGACTGTCTTACAGAAGCCTTGGCTCTTGCATGGTCTTTCCATGAAGGAAAAGCAAAAGCAGTAGTGGGTAAGTTAACAGAACACCGGTGTAGTAGGTGTTGTTTTTCTGGAGCAGAGAAAATGAATAATACTAATCACTTCCAGAACACTTCTGACTTAGTGTTCAAGTGTTTTATAAGCAAGATGTTATCAAACCTTACAGACTTTCAGTGAAAAAGGTTAATGACGAATACAGGATATAGAATTTTAGATGTCACTTTTAAAATTCATTTCATAAGGAAAATTTATTATTAGAACAAAAGGGAAGTACATTGATAAGCTGTCTGGTCCAATAGATGGGAGGTGTACCTGTTATGGCATATTATCCAACATTCTGATACCTAAGGATTGTTATATCTACTGTTAGCATAGGTTATCAGTAGAAGACCAGGGCAGTTTCATCCTGAAGATATGGATTAACTTTGTATTTACGCTGGATTTTGCTTCTCTGCAGGATTATCAGGGGATGCCAGTAAGAGAAAGGCTGTTGTTGCAGATCGGGTGAGTATTTTAATAGGGTCTTTACTGGGGTACAGTGCAGATTGCCTTTGGTATTTGCTAATAATCTTGGGCGTGATTAGGTAAATGACTATAGTTAAGAAGAGAGTGTATAAAGAAAACAAGTCAGATTGTAATTCCTTGGTGTTATCTTGAGTGCTTTTTAAATTCCTTCTTATCACCCTTTCTTTTTTCCCTTGCTCACTCTCATGAAAATTATAGATAGTAAAATAGCCAAAAGACAGCGGACAGTAGGAGGAGTAAAAAACCCAGGGATCTGGGTTATCTCTGAACCTAATTATAGTCCATAGAAAGTTGAGATTTGTTGGTCTTTATAAACTGATTAGTAATAATGAGAAATATTATATGTGGAAGTGTTTGTGTTGCCTGAGGGAGCAGAGAGGCCTGATGTTTATTATCATTATTAATTAGTATTAATATGGTTAATGTTAATATTTAACACTAGCTTTGTTTTCCTAGTCTAGACTTGCTTGAATTCATTTACTATAGTCATTCCTTCCCCTTTTTATTGTACAAATGCATTGGTAAAAATTAGATTCCAAATTAGTATAAACATTTAGAAAACATACACAGAAGTTGGTCAATCCTGAGACTTATAAGTGATTTTCTCAGTATCTGGTAAAAAAGTATTGGCTATCTGTGTTCTTTAGGGAAAGACATATGCAGAGGATAACTGAAGAGCTAAACTTCAACTTTTTACTTCCTGAGCAATATATATACTAATGAGGTCTGGAACCTGGAGGTATTTATTAGGAAAGATTAGCAAATTGGTACTAACCCTGAGGCTGAGAGAAATTAGGCTGGGGTTAAAAAAACTGAGAAATAAAGTCACTAAAATTTTAAATTATATTTTTAATATAATAGCAAAGCCTGATTCTGTATTATTTAAGAAGATCACATATACTAAGTATTGAAAAACTTTAGAGACATACTTTAGTTTATATACAAAGCTGTTTTCCTTACAGATGGTGGAAATCCTGTTCCATTATGCAGATCGAGCTCTAAAAAAGTGCCCAGACCAGGGAAAAATCCAAGTGATGGAGCAGCATTTTCAGGTACACCTCTGCAAGTGCTTCTAATAGACATTGCTATGAATAGGTCTAGTACTACTGCTCTGATATTTTATGAGAATGGGACTTTCATGTTTTGGTTAAACATTTTTCAGTGTTCAGAGCTTTATTACAGGGTTTGTGGAGCATTCTCAGTGATTGAATTTTGAGGTAACAGGTGTACAGACACATGGGAACAGATGAGTAAAATGTTGTGGGTTGTTAGTGCTTAGGCACTTGGTGCTGCATGGAAGGAAAGAAGGTACGTATGAGGGTACATACACCTTACACCTTGCTGATGACTAACACTTATGTTAACTAGGCTAGTTGGAGAAGAAGTGTACTACCAAGGTTTAAATTTAATTCTCCTAGGAGCACCTGTGATTCAAGATTAGATACGTTGCCAAAAAAAAATTATGATCTCTTAAATATACTGATGAACGACCTTTAGTTTCTCTTGAAACTCAGTGAAAATGGAAGTCAAGGAATGACTTAAAGACCTGCACAGTGCTTATTATGAGAGTTTCACCATTTGCAGTGATCTCAAAATATATTTGTTGCAAATCTGTGTCTTCTTTCCCATTCTGAGGGCTCCCTCCCTTCCCCCTGCCTCCTCTTTTAACAAACATTTGAGGGTCTGATACGGGGGTCAGCAAACATTTTCTGAGAAGGGCTAGATGGAAAATTTAGGCTTTGTGGGGTATATATGGACTCTGTCACATATTCCTCAGTGATTTTTTATTTGTTTGTTTTTAAACAACCCTTTAAAAATGTAAAAACCATTCTTAGCTGTGAGCCATTCAGAAACAGGCTGTGGGAGGACTTGGCCCATGGGTCAAAGGATGAAGCCTCTGGTCTAACATGTACTAAGCACTGGGCGGTAGTGTGTAAAAGGTAAGTAGTCCTTGCTATCTTAAAGTTGACAATCTAGTCAAAATAACTTTTCTTGTGTACATTAATGGAAATGTTTAAAAGAAATCTAGGGTTTTGGAGTTCTGAGGAGCAGACACAGCTCATATCTTTTTTATATCTCCATTTGCTGCTCTTAACTTTGGAAGACAAGGATAGATGTGGCAATTAACAGTTGGAGGGTATCAAAACAGGATTTGGTTTCCTGAACTGTACTCTTTAATGCTGCAGTAGTGGGCTTCTGGCAGAGTAACTTGTACTGCCTTTTGGCTAGAGGCTTATTACATTTGTCAGTAAAGAGGAGAAAGAAGCCTATATAAGATTATAAAAATAGATAACTTAGGAGAGGAAAACATATGGCAGAAAGAAGGCATTTGGGGACAAAACTGTTTGGGAACAGTACCTTGTATATATATGATTTTGTATATTAATGCAGTATTTATAGAAAAGAAAACTTAGTATTCTAACCAGAAGGTATCTGTTACCAAGAGGTGGTAAGATGGTACTCATGTAAGAACTCTGGTCATTGGAAGATGTACTTTGTTGAAAAGAAACATCCAATAGGGAATGCTAGGAGGGGCTAATGAGGGGTGTGTGTGTGCGCGTGTGCGCATGTACACATAAGATGGAAACCACCTTGCTGGGGAAGAATATGGTAGAGAGCTATAAAAGAAGAAAGGAACAAAAGTGATATTCTGATGGAGAGATATGAAAGAATCTCAGCATAAGATTGTAAAATTTACTGAGAAACAAACTGTAGTAGTAATGTGTTCTTTAACCACCTAGATATTTTTCAGAAGTTTCATTCTGCTAAAAAGAGTATCTGATAACATTTTTAATTTATTAATCATTTAGTCTCATAGGTGGTAAAGGAAACGATGGTGGGAACCATTATCCTGAATTTACTTTTTCCCAATGATTGGGAAAATAGAAGGGATAGATTATTGATAGGAAAATTATCATTTATTTTAAAGTTTGTAATAATGATGAAAAAATAACATTTGTGAATCCTGTGTTTTAGAAAGCAGATATTTTAGGGAAAAAAATATGGGCACAGTCTCATGGTTATAGGCTCCAAAATAATAATAGGTTCACAAAGAACAGGAAATTCTTAAATTCTGATGTAATAACCACAAACAATTCAAAGAGAAAGGAAATGGGGAGGAATGTTGAGAGAAGTATCTGTCTACAAAACACAGAACAGCTACCAGAGTTGGATAGAGGCAGATAACCAAAGATATTTGCCAAAAGCATCAAGAATCTATCCGACTGTCAGAAAAGAGGCGGGTCTGGTACAGATTGTGCCTACCAAAATGCTAAGGGGCATGAAGGAGGGCTTTTGGCAAAGGTTCACTGAATACGTATATTATGTGCCAAGTGCTACGTGATGGGTGTGACATATGTTCATTTTTTTTTAACATCTTTATTGGAGTATAATTGCTTTACAATTATAGTGTGTGTTAGTTTCTGCTTTACAACAAAATGAATTTTGTTTTACAACAAAATTTCTGCTTTACAACAAATTATAGTATGTGTTAGTTTCTGCTTTACAACAAAATGAATCAGTTATATATATACATATGTTCCTATATCTCTTCCCTCTTGTGTCTCCATCCCTCCCACCCTCCCTATCCCACCCCTCCAGGTGATCACAAAGCACCGAGCTGATCTCCCTGTGCTATGCGGCTGCTTCCCACTAGCTATCTACCTTACGTTTGGTAGTGTATATATGTCTATGCCTCTCTCTTGCTTTGTCACAGCTTACCCTTTCCCCTCCCCATATCCTCAAGTCCATTCTCTAGTAGGTCTGTGTCTTTATTCCTGTCTTAGCCCTAGGCTCTTCATGACGTTTTTTTCCCCTTAAATTCCATATATATGTGTTAGCATACGGTATTTGTCTCTCACTTTCTGACTTACTTCACTCTGTATGACAGACTCTAGGTCTATCCACTTCATTACAAATAGTTCAATTTCATTTCTTTTTATGGCTGAGTAATATTCCATTGTATATATGTGCCACATCTTCTTTATCCATTCATCCGATGATGGACACTTAGGTTGTTTCCGTCTCCTGGCTATTGTAAACAGAGCTGCAATGAACATTTTAGTACATGACTCTTTTTGAATTATGGTTTTCTCAGGGTATATGCCCAGTAGTGGGATTGCTGGGTCATATGGTAGTTCTATTTGTAGTTTTTTAAGGAACCTCCATACTGTTCTTCACAGTGGCTGTATCAATTTACATCATTCCCACCAACAGTGCAAGAGGGTTCCCTTTTCTCCACACCCTCTCCAGCATTTATTGTTTCTAGTTTTTTTCTTTGTTTGTTTCTAGTTTTTTGATGATGGCCATTCTGACTGGTGTGAGATGATATTTCATTGTAGTTTTGATTTGCATTTCTCTAATGATTAATGATGTTAAGCATTTTTTCATGTGTTTGTTGGCAGTCCATATGTCTTCTATGAAGAAATGTCTATTTAGGTCTTCTGCCCATTTTTGGATTGGGTTGTTTGTTTATTATTACGCTGCATGAGCTGCTCATAAATTTTGGAGATTAATCCTTTGTAAAGAAAGGAGGGAGGGAAGGAGGGAGGGAGGGAGGAAGGAACGAAGGAGGGAAGGAAGGAAAAAAAGAAAGAATGAAGATAAAGTAAAATAAAATAAAGTAAGATAAAATATAATAAAGTTATTAAAATAAAAAGTAGGTATTAAGAAAAAAAATTAAAAAAAAACGGATGGATAGAACCCTCGGACAAATGGTGGAAGCAAAGCTATACAGACAAAATCTCACACAGAAGCATGCACTTACACGCTCACAAAAAAAGAAGGGGGAAAAATCATAAATCTTGCTCTGAGTCCACCTCCTCAATTTGTGATGATTTGTTGTCTAAAGGAGGGAAGGAAGGAAAGAACGAAGATAAAGTAAAATAAAATAAAGTTATTAAAATAAAAAGTAGGTATTAAGAAAAAAAATTAAAAAAAAAACGGATGGATAGAACCCTCGGACAAATGGTGGAAGCAAAGCTATACAGACAAAATCTCACACAGAAGCATGCACATACACGCTCACAAAAAAAGAAGGGGGAAAAATCATAAATCTTGCTCTCAAAGTCCACCTCCTTAATTTGGGATGAATCGTTATGTATTCAGGTATTCCACAGATGCAGGGTACATCAAGTTGATTGTGGAGCTTTAATCCGCTGCTTCTGAGGCTGCTGGGAGAGATTTCCCTTTCTCTTCTTTGTTCGCACAGCTCCAGGGCTCAGCTTTGGATTTGGCCCCGCCTCTGCGTATAGGTCGCCTAAGGGCGTCTGTTCTTTGCTCAGACAGGAAGGGGTTAAAGGAGCCGCTGATTCGGGGGCTCTGGCTCACGCAGGCCGGGGGGACGGAGGGGCACGGAGTGCGGGGCAAGCGTGCGGCGGCAGAGGCCGACGTGACGTTGCACCAGCCTGAGGCGCGCCGTGCGTTCTTCCGGGTAAGTTGTCCCTGGATCCCGGGACCCTGGCAGTGGCGGGCTACACAGGCTCTCCGGAAGCGGGGTGTTGATAGTGACCTCTGCTTGCACACAGGCTTCTTGGTGGCAGCGGCAGCAGCCTTAGCGTCCCATGCCTGACTCTGGGGTCCGCGCTTTTAGCCGCGGCTCGCGCCGTCTCTGGAGCTCCTTTAAGCAGCGCTCTTAATCCCCTCTCCTCGCGCACCAGTCAACAAAGAGGGAAGAAGTCGTCTCTTGCCTCTTCGGCAGGTCCAGACTTTTCCCCGGACTCCCTCCCGGCCAGCCGTGACGCACTAACCCCCTTCAGGCTGTGTTGACGCCGCCAACCCCAGTCCTCTCCCTGTGCTCCGACCGAAGCCCGAGCCTCAGCTCCCAGCCCCGCCCGCCCCGGCGGGGGAGCAGACAAGCCTCTTGGGCTGGTAAGTGCCGGTCGGCACCGATCCTCTGTGCAGTAATCTCCCCGCTTTGCCCCCCGCACCCCCGCTACTGTGCTCTCCTCGCGGCTCCAAAGCTTTCCCCCTCTGCCATCCACAGTCTCCGCCCGCGAAGGAGCTTCCTAGTATGTGGAAACCTTTCCTCCTTCACAGCTCCCACCCACTGGTGCAAGTCCGTCCCTATCCTTTTGTCTCTGTTTATTCTTTTTTGCCCTACCCAGGTACGTGGGGCGGGGTGGGGGGGTTTCTTGCCTTTTGGGAGGTCTGAGGTCTTCTGGAGCGTTCAGTAGGTGTTCTGTAGGGGTTGTTTCATATGTAGATGTATTTCTGGAGTGTCCGTGGGGGGGAAGGTGATCTCCACATCTTACTCTTCCGCCATCTTCCCGGAAGCTCCTCCTTTCTGTTTAATTCTCACAACAGCACCATGAAGTAGATACTGTTTTTATCCTCATTTTATTGATGAGAAAATTTAGGCTGAGAGAGGTTAAGTGACTTCCCAAGGTAGTATTGCTGATAAAGGGTGAGGACAGAACTCCAATCCAGGTTTTTCTGACTTCAGAGCCCAGCTCTTAACTAACCATTGTACTATATTGTTATTTTCAGAGCAAGTGCAGGGAGAGGATGAGTGAGAAGGGGTGATGTTAATAGGTGATCAAGAATGATAATTATAGCAAACATCTGAAGTCTTTTTTGCTTACTGTGTGGCAGGCACTGTTACAAACCCTTCACACTTGTTAGCTCATTTAATTCCTATAACTCTGTGAGGTAGGTACTGTCATTATTCACATTTATCAATGAGACTGAGGCACAGAGAGGTTGAATTGCCTGTTCCAGGTCACATAGCTAGTGAATGATAGAGCTGGGATTAGAATCTAGGCACTTGGGCTTCAGAGTCCACATCTGGACTTCTACACTCTACTCTAGAGCAACACTTCTTGTTTTGCTTCCTTTTTCATGAGCACAGAGAATGGTCTTTAAAATGGAAAAGTCCAGGGACTTCGCCATCCAATGCAGGGTGGTCCAGTGGTTGGGACTTCACCATCCAATGCAGGGGGTTGCGGATTCGATGCCTGGTCAGGGAACTAGGATCCCGTATGCCTTGCGGCAGGAGTGCCAGGGCATAGAGCGGAGGCAGGGTTGTGACAAATTCAGTGAAGACTTTGAGGATGGTCCACATCAAAAAAGAAAGAAAGAAAATCTTAAAAAATAATAAAATGAAAAAGTCCAGATAAATATATTAAAGAAAAAAGTTGAAGCCCAGGATCTATTTCATATAGTTACATCATGATTGTTCAAATCTCAAGATGCAGTGGAATTATAACCTGGGATCCTGTTTGAATGATCTGAGCTATCATTAATAATTTGTAAGTAACTTTGGATCAGTATTCAGTTAAGACACACTCACTTAAGCATGGATGCCTAAGCAGAGGAGACACAGTTTATTTCACTCAGGAGGACTATTTGCTTTTGGAAAAGGTGATCTTCAGCCCATTAGGATGAGTGAAATACATGCACAAGTCACCATAAATCTGCAGTTTTAAGTGTTAAGTCATAAACATTTAATCATAAAACAGTCATAAAATAATTAAATAGGTTAACTCTTAAAGTGTGATTTTTTAAAAGAAGAGTGGACATAGGAAACTACCCACTTTATAACCCCAGTGTGGTTTATGAGCAATTTTTCATGAGTTCACCTAAAAACAACCTTGCTAAACTCATAAACTGCATTTTTGACAGGAATGTGAGGACACTATATTCTTCTTTTTAATTAATTATTTTTTTGGCTGCATTGGGTCTTCGTTGCTGTGCGCAGGCTTCTCATTGCAGTGGCTTCTCTTTGTTGCGGAGCAGAGGCTCTAGGTGCGCGGGCTTCAGTAGTTGTGGCACACAGGCCCAGTAATTGTGGCTCGTGGGCTGTAGGGCGCAGGCTGAGTAGTTGTGATGCATGGGCTTAGTTGCTCCGTGGCATGTGTGATCTTCCCGCACCAGGGATCGAACCCATGTCCCCTGCGTTGGCAGGCGGATTCTTAACCACTGCACCACCAGGGAAGTCCCCGGACACTATATTCAAGCAGTGCTTATTACATAACATCTTGATTTTGTTAAAGCATTTTTCTTAGTTTTCCATTATCCTCATTGCTGAAATAGATTAGTAAATAGTAAGTAGATTTGCAGATGATGAACATCCCTACCCAAAGAGTATTCTTGGTGGCTTAGTATTAATTACTTTCTAGGGATCTTTCATATCCAAGTTTTTATCATTGATTTGGATGAAGATTTATGGAGTGGCTTGTCAAATTTAGATGGCACCAAGAAATCAGGGTCCCAAATGATGTTGACAAAGTGCAGTCAAAATTGTTATGAGATGAAATTTAACAAGGGTAAATGACTTGCACTAGATTCAAATAATTAACTTGCATGCATACTGGATTGGGAAAATCTAGCTGGACAGGATTTTAGTTAACCACAAACTTAGTGTGAGCCAATTGTGTGTTAAGGCCCAGATAGAGGAAAGTGATCGTACCACTGGCCTATGTGTTGAAAATAAAAACTCTAAGATATTTTATGGACTGTTGACAGACTGACCTACATCCCACAACTGGGATGGTGGGAGGTTTTAAAAACAACAGTTAAAAAAAATACTGGGGTTGTTTAATCTGAGGAGAAAGTAAGTGGAGACACGGCTGCTCTCAGATGGTGAAGGACTGTCTTATGGAGATTTATTGTATTGCAGCAGAGGGAAGGCTAATGTAAGTGGGTAGAAATCAGGAGAAGGTCTATTTCAGTTTAAAATGACCTAGTGATGATGTAACAAGTCTTGGACTTGTGTGCCTCCTACTATTGAATGTACTGAAGTAAAGGGATGGTGACCAACTAATCAGGAGTGTTTTTTAAAAGACTTTGTTTTGCTGGGTGGGAAGGTCTGAGAATTCTGTATCATTATGGAGAAACTCTCATTGGAAACAGGTAACCTCTAATCCAATTAGTTCAAATTCCTAAGACTAGTTTCTATCTCAGGCAAAATACTGAGCATTTGCATTTTACCAGTAGGTGGCACTAATGCCTGCTGTCTCAGTTTTAATCTTTACCTTTGAGAAGGAGTCTCACCTTTTCCTTAGAGTCAGAATATATAATGCCATTCAGTATTTCTGCTTTCCTCCAAAGATCAATCAATATTTTGCCCTGTCTTAACTACAGAAGATAACTTTTGGATCTCATGATGTTTTTGACAGGCTGTGGCTTTTATTTATCTAAACAAGATTTGAACCTATAATTATAATTTATTTGTACACTAGCTAGTAAGATTAAAAGGAATTAAAGTGTTCTCTACCTCATACATCTTGAACCTTGCCTTTTCTTTGGGCTGTCTTTCCTATCCCCAAAACAAAGTCAAACAGCAAACAAATCCCTTCTTTGCCCCACGCCATCTCCCATAGTCTTAGGTCTCTTGTTTGTACAATCTTAACAGAGCCACACATCTTATGCGCTGTCTCCATCTCCTTACCTCCCTCTCATTCCGTGTCTGTGAATTCTGTGGGCCCTTTTATTCCTCATCTTATTGGTCCTCAGTAGTATTCAACACAGTTAACGACTCTGGAAACAGTCTGTCCCTTTGGCTTCTCTGTTATCCGAGTTCCCTGCTAACAGTGTTCTCAAACTCTAAAGTTGCCCAATGAACTGTGGAAGCATTTTCATGTATTTTGGGTTATTTTATCTTGCTACATTTATCTGAAACAAAGTAGAGGTATAATAAATAAACCGGAGGCATTTAAAAAATATCAATCAGGCCAAAAAGATTTGAAAAAATAATGTAATTTTAAAATATCTTCAGAGTTAAGCCTTACATTGTTACCAAGCTCTCTTTCCAGGTTCATTTTACATTTCCATGACAGAGAGAACATTCAAGGCCATTGTTACAGCAGCTGTTGGCATATATTTTTGTATTAAGAGTTCATGCCAAAGAATGGACAGAGACTAAAAGCTGAATGTAGGGTGAGGCTGTAGAGCTTTCCTTGTCTAACTCATGCTTCCCTGAGATGCTTTGAAGAAAGAAAAACAGTGTTGGTGTCCAGCATACTGCTTTATCCCTGAGGCTTGTTTAAAAATGTTGGTTCTGGGGAGTCAGATTTTTCCTAGAAGATTATTTTGTTATCATCATACCTGAAAAGAAAAAAAAAGGAAAAATGCATATACATACATCCACATACAGAGAGCTATCTATATCTGTATAGCTGCTCACGGTGTTTTGTTTGTGTACTAATACTACAATGCCAGCTGCTTAGCTCTGAGAGCCCACAGGGATCGATTGATCTATCTGTCTGTCTTTCTGAGGGGTGTGTGTGTATGTGTGTGTGTTCAGGTATGTTTATCTACTTTGCTGTACATGTACATTCTAGGCTTTGTTAGGATTTTGAATCATTATCAAACAATGTGGTTTTCATTGCCTGATTGATTTTTAGAATATAAATTATGTGAATTATATTGCTCCAGAAAGCAAAGGAATCTACATCTGCTATCTCATTTCTTTTCACATCATCCCTATGAAATAGGGAAAGGCAGAGATTATGTCTTCAGTTGGCAGATGGTAAGACAGTCACAATGCAATAAAATGATCTATTCAGTCACTCAGACAATTGACACGCTTACATATTTAGGTTTTCTGTTAGCTCAGAGTTTTATTCACATATCCACATTGTCTTCTTTAATTAATCTTAAATGTACACAGATACCTAACAAGAGAAACAATCTTCTTTGGTCACTTGTAGGGCTGTGCATTGAGGAAAAGATTAGAGAAATATTTACTTTTTTGGATTCTGGAGACCAAAAATTCATCCATTTCTCAGGGGTGGCCTTGTAAGCTTTTGAGACTGAGAGGAATCTTCTTAAAGCAGATGTTGCTTACTGTGTCTGTGTTGAAAGACAGTCAGATAAGCAAGCAGCACACAGTATAGGCTGAACTTAAAGGCAGGAGGGCTAGGCCCTTGATATTGTAGTATCCCATAGGTTGGCATATGTAGACCAGGTCTGGCTGGATGGACTGAGGGTTTTGCTTCAATAGAAGGACTGGTCTTTTTCCATTCTCTTTTTCTTTAGGGCTCTTGTGAGAGCAGCCTTCCAAATGAGTTAAGTGGGGATCATCTGAGCTTGGGCATCAACTGCTCAAGGTGGTTGTATACTAGTCCTGGGAATGTCAGCTGCCTAACTCTGACCGCAGATCCTGTGGGAAGTTGAGTCAGTGCTTAGCCCTTACCACTGGGAAGATGGGGAGCTACTGATCCTACCTAGCTCATTTTCAGGCATCTAGGAGATTGCCACCAGGGATCATCCACTGGACAGTCAGGCTTGTCTCTTCATAATCAGATTCTGGAAAGGAAGGCTTAAATAAGGAAATAGATTTGGCTTTAACTAATGTTTTGTTTATGATTTTAAATGTTCAAAATTGATAAAAGCCTGGTTTCTTTAAGAAGCCAGATTGAAAGTGCTAATTTGGATAGGTTAGCCCTATTTAAGTGAGTTGAGTAAGAATAGTCAGGGGCAGGCAGCCGTGTGTATCCTTTTTTTTTCTTTTAATTAAATGTTAAATTTTGGGATAGTTGTAGATTTACATTTAGTTGTAAAAATTAATATAAAGAGATCCCGTGTGCTCTTAACTCGGTTTTCCCCAGTGGGAACATCTTGCATATTGTACAACCACATAACCAGGATATCGACCAGTACAGTGAAAATACAGAACATTTCTATCACCACAGGATCCCTCATTATGCCCTTCTGTAGCCATACCTACTTCCCTCCTGCCCCCAGCCCTTTTTTAGCCCTTGGCAATCATTAATTGTTCTCCATTTCTATAATTTTGTCATTTCAAGAATGTTACATGAATAGAATTTATAGTATGTAACCTTTTGGGAATTGACTTTTTTAAACTCAGCATAATTCTCTGGTGATTCATCTAGGTTGTTGCCTCTATCGCGTTTGTTGCTTTTTATTGCTGAGTTGTATTCCATAACATGGATGGATGTACCACAATTTGATTAACCATTCACCCAATGAAGGATGTCACTGTTTCCAGTTTGGGGCTATTAAAAATAAAGCTGCTATAAACTTGTGTATACTGGTTTCTGTGTGAACCCAAGCCTTCATTCCTCTGGGAGAAATGTCCAGGAGTGCAATTGCTGGATCATATGATAGTTGTATGTTTAATTTTTTAAGAAACTACCAAACTGTTTCCCAGAGTGCTTGTACCATTTTATATTTTCAGCAGCAATATATGAGTGATCCAGTTTATCTACGTCCTCACCAGCATTTGACGAAATCACTCTCTTTTATCTTTGTTATTCCGATAGATGTGTAGTGAAACCTCATTGTGGTTTAACTTATGTTTCCCTAATGACTGATGATGTTGAACATCTTTTCTTGTGCTTATTTGCCATTTGTATATCTTCTTTTGTCAAATGTCTGTTCGTGTGTTTTGCCTATGTTCTAATTAGATTGTTTTTATTTTACTGTTGAGTTTTGATAGTTCTAGAGTTTTAAAAAACATATGCCTCATTCTAGCTTTTTGTCAGGTAGGTGATTCTCCCAGTAAGTAGCTTTTCTTTTTATCCTCTTAACAGGGGCTTTTAAATTTTGATGAAGTCCAGTTTATTAATTTTTCCTTTTATGCTTTTGGCATCAGGTCTGAGAATTCTTTGTCTAGTCTAGGATCCTGAAGATTTTCTCCTGTGTTTTTCCTAAAAGTTTTATAGTTTTGTGTTTGCACTTAAATCTGTGATGTTTTGAGTTAAATTTTATATAACTTATGAGACTTAGACCAAAGTTTATTTGTTTTTATTTTTATTTTTTTTGGCCTATGAATGTCCAAGTGCTCCAGCACCATTTGTTGAAAAATCTATCCTTTCCCCCATTGAATTGCTTTAGCACCTTTGTCAAAAATGAGTTGGGCATATTTGTGTGGGTCTATTTTTCAGTTCTCCTTTCTATTCCATTGACCTGTGTGTCTATACTTCTGCCAATACCACAGTCTTGATTACTGTAGCTATGTTGTAAGTCTTGAAATTGGATAAAGTGATTCTTCTACTTTATTTTTCATGTCAGAATTGTTTCAGCTATTCTAATTTCTTTGCTTTTCCATATACATTATAGAAAGTTCTTGTCTGTATCTACAAAAAAATCTTGTGAGGATTTTGATAGAAATTATATTAACTCTATGTATCAATTTGGGCAGAACTGACATCTTTACCATGTTGAGTCTTTTGTTTATTTATTTATTTTTGGTTGCGTTGGGTCTTCATTGCTGTGCGTGGGCTTTCTCTAGTTGCAGCGAGCAGGGGCTACTCTTCGTTGTGGTGTGCAGGCTTCTCACAGCGGTGGCTTGTCTTGTTGTGGAGCACAGGCTCTAGGTGTGCAGGCTTCAGTAGTTGTGGCATGCGGGCTCAGTAGTTGTGGCTTGCAAGCTCTAGAGCGCAGGCTCAGTAGTTGTGGTGCATGGGCTTAGTTGGTCTGCGGTATGTGGGATCTTCCTGGACCAGGGCTTGAACCCGTGTCCCCTGCATTGGCAGGCAGATTCTTTCCACTGTGCCACCAGGGAAGTCCACCATGTTGAGTCTTACAGCCTTCTTTGATTTCTTTCATCAGTATTTTCTAGTTTTCAGTACAGTTCCTGTACATTAGACTACATTATTAGATTTATACCTAGTCAGTCTGCCTGCTTGCCTTCCCTCCTCTCCTCCCTTCTTTTCTTTTGCAGTTGTAAATGGTATTGAATTTTTAACTTTGGTGTCCATGTGTTCACTAATAGCATATAGAAATATAATTGGTTTTTGTGTGTTTATCTTGTATCCTGCAATCTTGCTGGACTCACTTCTTAGTTCTAGGAAGTTTTGTGTAGATTCCTTGGGATTTGCTACGTAGACAATCATGTTATCTGCAAACAGGAATAGTTTTATTTTTTCTTTCCTAATCTATGCCTCCCCCAAATCCCCCACCCCTTTTTTTCCCTTTATTGCACCTTTATGGTTAGAACTTCCAGGGCAAGAACTTCTTACTGTGTTACGTAAGAGTGGTGAGAGCTGACGTCCTTGCCTTGTTCCTAGTCAGAGTGAAAGCATTTGATTTTTCACCTTTTAGTATAATGTTAGCTGCATGTTTGCTGCAGGTACTCGGTCAAGTTGTGGAAATTTCCCTCTTTTTGTTTTTCTAAGAGTTGTTTTTCTTGAATGGGTGTTGAATTTTGTCAGATATACTTTCTGCACTGACTGATATGATCATACGATTTTTCTGCTTTAGCCTGTTAATATGGTGCATTATATTGATGGATTTTAAATTATTGAACCAGCCTTGCATCCGTGGAATGAACCTCACTTGGTCATGATGTGTAATTCTTTTTATATATTGATGAATTATGTATGCTAATATTTTGTTAGGGATTTTTTTTTTTTTTTGCAGTACGCGGGCCTCTCACCGCTCTGGCCTCTCCCGTTGCGGAGCACGGGCTCCGGATGCGCAGGCTCAGCGGCCATGGCTCATGGGCCCAGCCGCTCCGCGGCATGTGGGATCTTCCTGGACCAGGGCACGAACCCGTGTCCCCCGCATCGGCAGGCGGACTCTCAACCACTGCGCCACCAGGGAAGCCCTTGTTAAGGATTTTTGCATCTTTATTCATGAGGAATTTTGGTCTGTAGTTTTCTCTTTTTGTAATGTCTTTTCAGATTTTGATGTTAGTCATACTACACAAAATGAGTTGGGAAGTGTTCTCTTCTGTTTTCTGGAAGAGATTATATAGAATTGGTATCAGTTCTTTAAACTTTTTTTTTTCTTTTTTTTGCGGTACATGGGCCTCTCACTGTTGTGGCCTGTCCCGTTGCAGAGTACAGGCTCCAGACCCACAAGCTTAGCGGCCATGGCTCACGGGCCCAGCCGCTCAGCGGCATGTGGGATCTTCCCATACCGGGGCATGAACCCGTGTTCCCTGCATCAGCAGGCGGACTCTCAACCACTGCACCACCAGGGAAGCCCTCTTTAAACTTCTAATGTAATTCTTCAGCGAAACCATCTGAGCATAGAGATTTGGGGGGGCGGTTTAAAATTATGCATTCACTTTCTTTAATAATTAGAGGGGTATTCAAGTGATCTATTTCATATTGAGTGAGCTGTGATAGTGTTTTTTTTGAGGAATTGATCCATTTCATCTAAGCTGTGAAATTTATGTGTGTAGTGTTGTTATTATCCTTTTGATATCTTCAGGGTTTATTGTGATATCCTCTGCTTCATTCCTTATGTTGGTAATTGTGTCTACTTCTTATTCTTTGTCAGTCTTGGTAGAGTTTCCTCAGTTTTACTCTCTTTTTTCAATTAACTGGCACTTTGTTTTACTGACATTCTCTGTTGTTTTTTTGTTTTCAGTTTCATTGATGTCTGCTCCTTATGTTCTTCCTTTTGTTTGCCTTGTATTTATGTTCTTCTTTTTCTAAGTTTTTGAAATGAGAGCTTAGGTTGATTTGAAACTTCTTCTGTTTTCTAATGTATGTATTTAATGCTGTAAATT
Source organism: Neophocaena asiaeorientalis asiaeorientalis (assembly GCF_003031525.2). NCBI lineage: Eukaryota > Metazoa > Chordata > Mammalia > Artiodactyla > Phocoenidae > Neophocaena > Neophocaena asiaeorientalis. The sequence continues at coordinate 3,880,811 of NW_020172364.1, forward strand.
TCCTTTCAGCATGACTATTAGCTGTGTCCTACAAGTTTTGATGCGCTGTATTTTCATTTTCATTCAGTTGAATGTATTTTAAAATTTCTCTTGTGACTTCCTTATTGATTCATGGGTTATTTAGAAATGTGTTGCTTAGTTTTCAACTGTTTGCAGATTTTCTTGTTATCTTTCTGTTTGTGATTTCTAGTTTGATTCAGTTGTGGTTGGAGAACACATGCTGTATGGTTTCAGTACTTTCAGATTTGCTGAAGTTTGTTTAATGACCCTAGATGGCGTTTATCTTGGAATATGTTCAGTGGGCACTTGAAAAGAATTTGCTTTCTGCTGTTGTTGGTTGGAGTGTTCTAAAAATATCATTTGGGTATTTTGATGGTTGATGGTGTTACTGAGTTTTTCTATATCCTTGTTAATTTTCTGTCTAGTTCTTTCAGTTTTTGAGAGTATGTGTTGAAGTCTCTAGCAGAATTGTGGATTTGTCTGTTTATCTTTTCAGTTCTATCAATTCTTGCTTCATTTACTTTGCAGCGCTGTTACTTGGTGTATACACATTTAGGACTGCTGTTTTCTTGGTGGATTGACCCTTTTATCATTATAATGTCTCTGTTGGTTTATGGCAGTGTTCTTTGCTCCAGAGTTTATTTTATCTAATATTAATGTAGCCACTCCTGCTTTCTTTTGATTGATGTTTGCACCATATGTCTTTTTCTATCAGTTTATTTTCAACCTGCCTATATTGTTAAATTTGAAATGAGTTCTTTTGTAGACTTCTTGAATCCATTTTACCAACCTCTGTCTTTTAATTGGTATATTTAGACCATTTACATTTAATGTAACTGTCCATATGTTAGGGTTTAAGTCTGTCATTTTTTGTTTTGTTTCTTCTCTCAATTTTTCGCTTCTCTGTTTTCTTTTTTCCTACCTTATTGTGAGTCACTTGAAAATTCTTTAGAGTTTCATTTTGATTTATCTGTAGTATATTTGAGTGAATCTTTTTGTATAGATTTTTATAGTGGTTGCTCTAGGTATTATATTATATATACATTCCAATTGAAGTAGTGTAGAAACCTTACCTGCCTTCATATCCATTTACCCTTTCCTCTTTATAATATATTGTCTTAAATATTTCCACTGCATTCATTTAGAACTACATCACACAGTATAATGTTTGCTTCAACTGTAAAACATAAGTAAGAAAACTCAAGAGAAGGACTGTCTATTTTATTTACCCTTGTTTTTGCTTGCCACGTTCTTTCTTCTTTCCTGATGTACCAAGGTCCCTTGCTTTACCGTTTCCTTTCTGTTTAGAGAACTTTAATTAGTCATTCTTTTGGAGTAATTTTGCTGGCAGCAGAGTCTTCTTCATCTGAGAATGTCTTGATTTTCCCTTCATTCCTTAAGAATATTTCACTAGATTTAGGATTCTGGGTTGACAGTTATTTTCTTTCAGCACTTGAAAAAAATCATGCTACTTCCTCTGGCCTCCATGATTTCTGTTGAGAAATCCATTCATTCAAATTATTTTTTCCCTCTGTCGCTAAGGTGTGGGATCAGACCTGGGCCTCAGCAGTGAAAGTGCAGAGTCCTAACCACTGGACTGCCAGGGAGTTCCCAGGTGTGGTCTTTTTTATGCCACTTTTAAGATTTTTTTTTTTTTGTCTTTAGTTTTCAGAAGTTTTGAAAATTATCTTTGGTGTGGATTTCTTGGATTTATGCTGTTTGGATAAATCTGTGTGTTTATGTCTTTTGCCAAATTTGGGACATTTTTAGCCATTACATCTTTGAGTACTTTTTCAGTCCCACCCTCTTTCTTCTCTCCTTCTGAGACTCTTATATCACAAATGTTAGATCTTTTTTATAGTCCTAGAAGTCCCTGGGTCTTTGTTCACGTTTTTTCAGTCAGTCATTTTATTTTCTCCTTGATTATAAATTTCTGTTGTTTTTTCTTCCAGTTCACCGATTCTTTCCTCTGAACCCTGTATTCTTCTATTGAGCCCATCCTTTGAGTTTTTTTTGTTTGTTTGTTTTTTGTGGTATGCGGGCCTCTCACCGCTGTGGCCTCTCCCGTTGCAGAGCACAGGCTCCGGACGTGCAGGCTTAGCGGCCATGGCTCACGGGCCCAGCTGCTCCGCAGCATGTGGGATCTTCCTGGACTGGGGCACGAGCCCGTGTCTCCTGCATCGGCAGGCGGACTCTCAACCACTGCGCCACCAGGGAAGCCCCCATCCTTTGAGTTTCTAAAATTTTCAGTTGTTATATTTTTCAGTTCTACAATTTCCATTTGGTTCTTCTTTATATATTCTATTTCTTGGGTGAAACTTTCTGTATTTTCATTTGTTCCAAGGTTGTTTGTAATTGCTCATTGAAGCACTTTTATGATGGCTGCTTTAAAAATCTTTGTCAGATCATTTTAACATCTCTGTCATCTCAGTGTTGGCATCTATTGATTATCATTTTTAAATTCAGGTTCAGATCTTCCAGGTTCTTGATATAATTTCTGATGGATGTTTATATTGTGAGACTCCATATCTTATTTAAGGTTTCTGTTTTAGCTGCTTCCTTCTGATAGTGCCCCGGCAGGGTAAGAGGAGGGGTGCCACTCTATTACTGCCAAATTTGGGTAAAAGTAGGTTCCCTACTCATCTTCCATTAATACCTGATGAGGAGTGCTCCTCCTCACTGCTGGACTGAGATGGGAGTTCCTGCTCCTTCTTAGTCCTTCCCTGGTACCTCACTGGCTAGTTAGTGAGACTAGGGGTGCCTCATTGCTGCTTTTCTTGTGGCCTCCATTGACATTGTGGTGAGAGTGGCCTCATTACTGCTGGATTGGGCACTGGTGAAAGTTCTGCTTCATAGGCCTCCTCTGACACCATTCCCCAGTGGGGCCTCATTACTCTTGGGTGTAGGTAGGAATTCAGCTCCCAACATGATCTTCATTGCTACTTTCCATGGGGGAGGAGGAAGGTGTTTGTTATTGGCTTGTTGGGATTGAAAGTCCTGACTTTGTATAGACTTCTGTGATACCACCCTGATCGGGGAAGGGGGGATTGGAGTACCTTGTTATATTCTGTGTAGGGTGAAAATCTAGGTTTTCCACTCAGCCTTTGCTGGCATGGGTGAGTGTGTCAATCAGGGATCTCCAGAGAAATAGAACCAATAGGGGATATATTGTTCGATTTTTTTATAAGGAATTAGCTCACACAATTAGGGAGGCTGAGAAGTCCCAAGATCTGCAGTTGGCAAGCTGGAGACCCAAAAGAGCTGATGTGTAGTTCCAGTCCAAGTCTGAAGGCCTGAGAACCAGGAGAGCTGATGATAAAGTTCTAGTCTGAGAGCTGGCAGACTCAAGACCCACAAAGAGCCGATGATTTAGCACTGGGGAGGACAACCTGCTTTACTCTGTCTACCGAGTCATATGTTAATCTCATTCAGAAACACCCTCACAGACACACCAGAATGTTTGACCAAATATCTGGGCACCTCATGGTGCAGCCAAGTTGATACATAGAATTAACCATCACAGTGGCTGTGGGACCAGTTTTATTTTACCAGATTCTTCCTTTTTTGTTGTTTCGGCTAGAGAGAATAAGCTTTTGTTTAGGCTTTTCTGTCTACACCCATGGGCTTTAAAAACAGTAACAATGGCAAGAAGCAGGGGGGAGCTAGACAGATAGCATTAGGGTGGGAAGGAGACTTTTCACTGTATACATTTTTACATTTTTACATTTTTGAATCATATGAATATATAGCTGATCCAAAAAATTGAATATTTAAAAAAGAACAGAAGCAGGTAATACAACTGTGTACAACAGGACATATTTCTTGTTGCATTTCCAGGTTGCTGGCTTCTTCAGCTCCAAGCCTGAAACATGGTTAAAAGAAACCAGGGAACTCAACCACTATGTCGTTCCTCAGATCCTGAGGTCCTAGTTGGTCTACCTTTTCCTGTCTACCTTTTAGAGTCTTATATTTGTGTTGTATATACTGTTCAGGGTTTTTAGTTGTACAGGTGAGAAGAATAGGGAAAAATAAGTCTGCTCCATCTTCCTGGAAGTGGAAATCTCCTGTGTGTCCTCTTTTCAAGGCATTTAAAGGTCCCTTGATAAAGAAAGAAGGAAGTGAGTAAAAGTTTGGAATTGCAGATGGTGAGAGAGTCTAGTCTAAGAGAGCTAAGAAGTCTGTAGGGAATTGGAGTTGGCAAGTGGCATATAGTAGCAGAAATTTGCAAAGAAGTAATTAAAGTCTACACATGTATTCTAATGTACTTGTGTTTTTATTTTTATGAGTGACAAAAGTAAAAAGACTCTAAACCATTTGTAATCCTGCCACAATTCTTAAGTTTTTAGTCTCACGTCCCTGCTTAAAAGTCCTTCGGTGGTTTTCCATGACCCTTAGAATAAAGTCCGGAATCCTGCACATTGCCCCTTCCTCACCCAATGCCAGTCTTATCTTTCTGTGCTCTGGTCGCAGTGTCTCAGTTTCTTGAGGTTCTATGCCATCTCTTACATCTGGACTTTTCCACAAGCTATTATTGCCTCTCGCTGGAGCATTCTTCCCTACAGTTTGGTTGATGAATGCTATCTTTCAGGTGTCCATTTAAATGTCACATTCTCAGGAAGGCAGACTGGTAGTCTTTCTTGCTGTCAGTGCCCCTGGCATTCCATAGTTCTCCTCTCTTAACTTTCATCATACTTCATTGATACTCTTTTAAAAAAATCTTTGTACCAACTATAAAATATATCTGTTTTGTTAAATATGCATCATTAACATCTAGTATTGTGCCTGGTCCATAGTAGATGCTTTATGTAAACATGGTTCAGTTTCATCAGTGGTTTGGTGTATGTCCTTGTCTGTGTGTCCTGTTGTACACAGTTGTATTACCTGCTTCTGTTCTTTTTTAAACATTCAATTTTTTGGATCAGCTATATATTGATATGATTCAAAAATTTAAAAATGTAAAAATGGTACAGTGAAAAGTCTCCTTCCCACCCTAATGCTATCTGTCTAGTTCCCCCCTGCTTCTTGCCATTATTACTGTTTTTAAATATATTTCTGGGTTTTCTTTTTGTAAATGGGAGCACATACACATGTTTACCTACTCATATATTTGTATTTCTTCCTTTTCTAACACAAATGATAGAAAACTATATTTGTGATTTTGTACACACACACAAATTTTTTTTTTCCACTTAATATGCCTTGGAGGATTTTTGAAATTGGTTCACAGAAAGAATAGTGTCTTTTTTTTTTGGTAGTTGCACAGTTTTCCCTTTTTTACTTTTTGACACTGTTATAAATGGTATTTTTTTAACTTCAGTTTCACCTTGTTTGTTTCTAGTTTATAGAAATGCAATTGATTTTAGTATTTGATCTATACTCTTGCTAAACTCACTTATTAGCTCTAATAGCTTTTTGTATATTCCACCAGATTTTCTACATAGACAATCATGCTGTCAGCAATAAAGACAGAATTACTTCTTTTCCAATCTGGATGTCTTGTGTTTCTCTTTCTTGCATTATTACACTGGCTCCAGTGTGGCCTCCAGTATTATGTTGAATACAAACGGCGAGAGTTGACATCCTTATCTTATTCCAGTGTTAGTGGAGAAACATCAGTCTTAGATTTATAAATATGATGCTAGCTATAGGATTTTAAAGATGCCCTTTATCAGATTGAGGAAGTTCTATTCTTAATTTTCTAAGATTTTTTTTTTTTCAGGAATGAATGTTGTTAGCTTTGGTCAGTTTCTTTTTTTGTCTATAGTGATGATCATATGGTTTTTCTTTTTTCATTTGTTAATTATGTGATTTATATTGAATTTTTTTTTTCCCGAAGACGTTGGGGGTAGGAGTTTATTAATTAATTAATTTATTTTTGCTGTGTTGGGTCTTCGTTTCTGCACGAGGACTTTCTCTAGTTGTGGCAAGCGGGGGCCACTTTTCATCGCAGTGCGCGGACCTCTCACCATCGCGGCCTCTCTTGTTGCAGAGTACAGGCTCCAGACGCGCAGGCTCAGTAGTTGTGGCTCACGGGCCTAGTTGCTTCGCGGCGTGTGGGATCCTCCCAGACCAGGGCTCGAACCCGTGTCCCCTGCATTAGCAGGCAGATTCTCAACCACTGCGCCACCAGGGAAGCCCCTGATTTTTTGAATTTTAAAGCAACTCCACATTCCTGGGATAAACCCACTTGGTTATGATATATTATCCTTTCTATGTGAATATCTGTGTTCATGGGGAATGATGAACAGTTTTCTTTTCTTGTAATGCCTTTGTGTGGTTTTGGTATTGGAGTAATGCTGACTTCACAGAATTAGTTGTGAATTATTACCTTCTTTCAGTGTTATGGAAGAGTTGGTATAATAATTAATAATAATAATTAGGGCTCCCCTGGTGGCACAGTGGTTGAGACTCGGCCTGCCGATGCAGGGGACACGGGTTCGTGCCCTGGTCTGGGAAGATCCCACATGCCGCGGAGAGGCTGGGCCCGTGAGCCATGGCCGCTGAGCCTGCGCATCCGGAGCCTGTGCTCCGCAACGGGACAGGCCACAACTTAAACGTTTGATAGAATTCACCATTGAAAGTATCAAGGCCTTGAGTGTTCTTTGTAAGAAAGTTTTAAACTACAGTTTCTTAGAAAGTTATATATTTCTTCTATTTCTTTTTGAATAAGCATTGGTATTTTCTATCTTTAAAGAAATTCAGCTATTTCATCTAAGTTGTCAAGTTTATTGGCAAAAAAGTTGCTCATGGCATTTTCATTACCCTTTTCATATCTGAAGAATCTATAGTGATGTCATCTCTGTTATTCTTTATTTTGTTAATTTCTAATTTAATTTCATTGTGGTCAGAGAACATACTTTGTACAACTTGAATCTTTTAAAATTTGCAACTTGTTTTATGGCCTAAAATATATCATTTATTTTAGTAAATGCTCTCTGTATTTGAGAAAAATGTGTATTTTGCTGCTGTTGGAGTGTTCTAAAAATGTCAAATTACTGATTTATTTAAAGCTATCAGTTCAATATGTACCACTTTCATTATTGTCTTTATATGTAATCATCGAATGTGATTGGTATTCCTTCTTTGAAGAGTTTTAGAGAAAGTTTATTTTTTAGGTGGAGAGAGCATTTTATTTTCTGATATATGATTCCTTTCTAGTTTTATTGTATTGTGTTCAGATAATGCTTTGTGTACCAATTCTACTTTTTGGAGCTTATTTAGTTTTTTTTTTGTGTGTGTGTGTGGTCTAATATATGATCATTAATGTTCCACAAGCACTTGAGATATAATATTTTGTATATTTTCACAGAAAATTGTTCATTGTCAGTCAGATTTTTAAAATTAATTGTTAGATCTTCTACACCCTTACCCATTTTGTCTACCCAATTTCTCATGGACAGTGAGAAGTAAAGTGCCCTGTTAATAGTGTTCTTTTCTTTATTTTTCCTTCCATTTTCTGCCTTAGGAATGTTAGCACTGTATAATTTAGAACGTACCTTGTAGCAATTTGGCATATAGAAATAGGAAATTTATCTTCACTATGATTTATTTATTCATTTAATGCCCTTTTAGCCTGAATTTTACTTTAACTGATAAACAACCTTTAATCTGATCACAATCCTGATTTTTCTTTGCATGGTGTACTTTTGCCTATCCTTTTATTTTCCGTCTTTCCAGATCACTTTGTATTTGTTTCTTGTTTACTACATAGAGTTGGGTGTTTGCTTTTTGAGATTTCAGATTTTTGCTTTTTTCATATTTCAATCTGAAAATCTTAGGTGAGTTAAACCAAATATTTTTTGTTTTTTATTTTTTTTAAAGAAAGCCTTTTTTACATGTACTTCTGATATTTACAATTGTGTATTTTATTCCAGTGACTACCTTTGTAATTATAGCATTATATGGTACCCTTGATCCTCTATTTCTTGGGGGCATTGGTCCTTTCTGTTATTAAATTTAGCATATTTTTCTTCCTTCTTTCTCCTCAACCCCTCCTCTGTTACCAGATTTTAATCATTATCTTCTATATTGTTAAAAATGCTTCTAGTTCTAAGTTTAATTGTGAGTTTTAAAGGATATCTTTTGACTACCAATTTACAGATGAGTCCACTTAATCCTTTCTCCCCCCGACCTTTTCTCTTTCTCCTCCCAATTTGTCTTCATATAAATCTTTTCCTCATTGTCAGAGGGTATCTGTTTGTTGTTTTATGCTTAACTTTTGTAGTTAAATATAGTTCCTGCTGATCACCAGTGCTTTTGCTATAGTTTTCCCAGTCATTTCTTGGTTGCTGAAGCAGTTTTTTCAAGAAAGGCTAATGAGGGAATTCCCTGGCGGTCCAGTGGTTAGGACTCTCTGCTCTCACTGCCGAGGGGCTGAGTCCAATCCCTGGTCGGAGAACTAAGATTCCACAAGCCATGTGGTACGGCCAAAAAAAAAAAAAAAAGAAGAAAAGCTAATGAATCACCACCAATCTCATCAGTAAAGTCTACCCACTCTGAAGCTGTAAAGCTCACAGAAGTGGCTGTGTGATTTCCAAAATTCGAATTCTCAATTGAAAGCTTGGATTTTATCACTGGCAACAAATATGTTCATTTTTTCCCCTTGAAGTGCAGCTTTACTGTATTCAATTCTGAAAAAATTTTTGTCAGATACTCAAATCTGAATAGATACCTTTTTCTGTCAGTCGTGGTAATCCGTGATAGAAGTGGTTGGTTCAGCTCCCAACTCAAACAGTTGCACAGGTTCTTTTCCTTGAGACAGCTATAGCACTTTGCTGTGCAACAGAAATGGCTTATTCCTATTTCTCGTTTCATCACACAGAATATTTTTTAAAATGTACTTAAAGGTTGAGATTTAATAAAATTAAAACCACTGCTTCATCAAGGACAGTCTTGAGTGAAAATGGCATTTTTTCCTTTCCTCTGAGGGCATGACTGTGAAGAATATGATGACTACTAGTATGGATTGGCGCCACTGCCTGGATTCGGGCTAAGGAGACAGCAGTTTTACTGACCCCTGCAGTTACACCATATTTGCAAAAGTAAACATGCTGAAAAGTAAAAGTGAAATCTTAATATTTTTATGAAAATTAGTTTGACCTCACAAACCCCCTGAGTCTTGAAGACCTCCTGTGGCCTCTCATGAATCAGACTTTGAGAACAACTGATAGGATCTTAATTATGCTAAATGATTAGAAAAAGGCAAAGAAATATAATAGTTTTAAATAATATTTTCTCTTCATGGTAAAATTATGGAGGACATTTTATCTTAAAGTATCTTTATGTAATTTTTTAAAATGTAAATTTATTTATTTTTGGCTGTGTTGGGTCTTCATTGCTGTGCGCAGGCTTTCTCTAGTTGTGGCAAGCAGGGGCTATTCTTCTTTGCGGTGCATGGGCTTCTCATTGCGGTGGCTTCTCTTGTTGCGGAGCATGGGCTGTAGGCCTGTGGGCTTCAGTAGTTGTGGCACAAGGGCTTAGTTCCTCCGTGGCACGTGGGATCTTCCCGGACCAGGTCTCGAACCCGTGTCCCTTGCATTGGCAGGAGGATTCTTAACCACTGCGCCACCAGGGAAGCCCCTCTTTATGTAATTTTCAAATGTTCTCCTGTGAATTCATATTACTCTCATGAAGAAGAAAAGAATATCATGCTTCACATTCTTGGCTGTAAAATGATAGGCTTCTAAATAGAAGGGGACAAAAGTTTAATAAAAGACATATCTTTTTTTCTAAATATGGAGGACATTTGGGCACGATTTGGCTGAAAGTAAACTAATATGGAGGAGGCTTAAAAAAAAGGGAAGGCTCATGAGAACAATATTTTTTGAGTTTGTTGAGTCTTCAAATTGTTGGTCTCTAGCTTTTATTTTATTTTATTATTTTTAAAAATATTTATTTATTTGGCTGGGCCAGGTCTTAGTTGCAGCACGTGAGATCTTTAGTTGCGACGTGCCGGACTGTTAGTTGCGGCATGCGAACTCTTAGTTGCGGCATGTGGGATCTAGCTCCCTGACCAGGAGTTGAACCCGGGCCCCCTATGTTGGGAGTGTGGAGTCTTAGCCACTGGACCACCAGGGAAGTAAGTCCCTCTAGCTTTTATCTTGAAAAACATTTTGGCTCTCCTTAAGTATCTTGAAAATACTGTTCTGTTACCGTCTGTCATGGAATGCCACTGTAGGATAATCTGAGGCTAGCCCGGTTTTTTTTTCCCCCTCTCTCAAAATTCATCTTTTTTTCCTGGCTACTTCTTAGTTTGGGTAATCCAGTAACTTTACTGCATTGGGTCTCAATATAATCATTCTAGGCCATTTTTCCCTGGAATAATATGTGTTCTATTAATAAGTAGATTTAAGACTTTTAAAAGAATAATCTCAGGAAAGTTTTCTTGAATTAAGTCTTAAACTATTCATTCTGTTCTGTTGTTTTAGTTTTCTTTTATTCTTTATTATTATTATTTTTTTAACATCTTTATTGGGGTATAATTGCTTTACAATGGTGTGTTAGTTTCTGCTTTATAACAAAGTGAATCAGTTATACATATACATATGTTCCCATATCTCTTCCCTCTTGCGTCTCCCTCCTTCCCACCCTCCCTATCCCACCCCTCTAGGTGGTCACAGAGCACCGAGCTGATCTCCCTGTGCCATGCA